>NC_048299.1:23958237-24207075 GCF_013100865.1 Trachemys scripta elegans
TATCAGAGGGGTAGCCGTGTTAGTCTGAATCTGTAAAAAGCAACAGAGGGTCCTGTGGCACCTTTAAGAATAACAGAAGTATTGGGAGCATAAGCTTTCATGGGTAAGAACCTCACTTCTTCAGATGCAAGACTGAAGAAGTGAGGTTCCCCTTGCATCTGAAGAAGTGAGGTTCTTACCCACGAAAGCTTATGCTCCCAATATTTCTGTTAGTCTTAAAGGTGCCACAGGACCCTCTGTTGCTTTTTACAGATTCAGACTAACACAGCTACCCCTCTGATACATGATGTAATATGTTAATGTTGTATTGTAATTTCCTCTTAATAAAAAACGTGGTTTTTAAAGTGTATGGAATTCAAGATGATGTTTACCTCTTTAACGTGGTTAACATTTTTAAACCCAGTTTTCTTAATCTCTTTAATCTCTACAAGCAAGGAAGCCATATTTACACACTAGGAAAGAGAAAAATCCAGACAGCAACAGCAAATTCCAAAATAGCCCCTTTAGGACTGTAGTTGTTTGGTTCTGCCAAATTTAAAGGGGAAGATCCAGAAAGTATGCTGGAGGGAAAAAGCTGTTAAAATACAGTGAAATGCAAAGGAGAGTGAACACAGAGAGGAATATGTCCAGATTAATAGTATAGCTGGGTAGGAAATGCTTTTCCCATCCCAAAAGAATTTTAGATATTTCAAAAAATGCCCAGTCCATTGAATCAGGATGAAAACTCAATCTAAAAATTTTTTTAAAAAGAGGTCAATCAAAATATGTTTTGATCATTTTAAGATGTTTTGATTTCAAATGTTTTGTTTTATTTTATTTTTAAATTTTTTTTCCACTAAAGTATAACTTAAATTCCAAAACTAAAAGTTGTGACAAACAAAGAATTTTTGTTTTGAAAATGTCAGCCAGAACCGGACACAGCATACTACTCACCAGGGATTTATGTAGTGGAGTTATGATATTTTCTATTTTATTCTCTATCCCTTTACTAACGGCTCCTCACATTCTATTAGCCTTTTTTGACTGCTGCTGTGCATTGAGCTGAAGTTTTCAGAGAACCATCCACAATGACTCTGAGATTTTTTTTACCTGAGTGGTAACAGCTAATTTAGACCCCATCACTACATGTATGTAGTTGGGATTACTTTTTCCAGTGTCCATTACTTTGCACTTATCAATGTTGAATTACTTTACTCTCCGTTGAATTTCATCTGCCATTTTGTTGCCCAGTCACCTGATTTATGAACTCCCCCAGTAACAGTGTGCAGTCAGCTTTGGACTTAACTTTTTAAAATAATTGTATGCCTTCTGAAAACTTTGCCACTTCACAATTTACTCCCTTTTCCAGATCATTTATGAATATGTTGAACAGCACTGATCCCAGGATAGATCCTTGGGGGACCCCACTGTTTACCTCTTTCCATTGTGAAAACTGACAATTTATTTCCCTATCTTTTAACCAGTTGCTGATCCATGAGAGGACCTTCCCTATAACAAATAAAAAGTGTTTCTTAGACTCATAGGGTTGGAAGGGATCTCAGGAAGTCATCTAGTCCAACCCCCTGCTCAAAGCAGGTCCTAATCCCCAACTAAATCCCAGCCACGGCTTTGTCAAGCCTGACCTTAAAAACCTCTATGGAAGGAGATTCCACCACCTCCCTAGGTAACCCATTCCAGTGCTTCACCACCCTCTAGTGAAAAAGTTTTTCCTAATATCCAACCTAAACCTCCCCCACTGCAATGGTTTGTCTTCCTTGAGTGCTGTTTTAACATCTTGGTCATCTAGTGGCCCCACTGCCTGTTTGGCAGGTTTCCTGCTTCTGATATACTTTAAAAAAATCTTGCTGTTAGTGCTTGAACATTTAGCACATTGCTTCTCAAATTCTTTCTGCCTGCCTTATTATACTTTTATACTTTACCTGCCTGGGTTTGTGCACCTTCCTGTTATCCTCGCTAGGATCTGAATTCCTAAGTTTAAAGGATGACATTTTGCCTCTAATGGTCTCCATTACTCTGCTGTTTAATCATGGTGGCATTCTTTTGGTCTATTGTCTTCTCTGATTAAAGGTATACTTTTAGTCTGAACCTCTATTATTGTGTTTACAAACAGTCCCCATCCTGCTTGCAGGCATTTAACCCTTGCGATAGCTCCTTTTGATTTCTGTCTAACATCCTCAGAGAAATACCATGTCTTTGTAATTTTTTCCTTAAACCAACCCTTCATAAAGTTACTGCTCAGCTGCTGTTGTGGCAAACAAGTTAAATGGTCTTTATTGATTTTACCATATTTTTCCAATTATTTTTGAGGAAATAGGAATCTGTTCAGCTTAAATCTTTTTACCAAGCACCACGAACACATAAGAATTGAGAACCAATACTGAAGCAGCATGCACAGTAGTGTTTGAAATTTAAGATACATTTTTTTTTTTTTAGAATGTGTTGGACATATGTCAAGTGGAAGCCAGGAGGAAGTGGATTAGAGTACAAAGGAAAAGCATGTAGAAAGTCATAATTACTGGAAGACAAATTGTGTGCATGGATAACATCAATGAGTTTCTAGAATGCTGATCCCTAGGTAAGAAATGTATGAATATTGGCAGATGATTGTATGAAGGGCTGCTCAGTATCATGACTGAGGACAAGAAAAATTATTCTTTCATCTTTGATTTCTAGGATCTCCATACAAATGGTTTTTGTTTTTTGTTTTCTGAAATTAGACAAGCAGTACTAATGTTGCCCCTGGACTAGTAATGCAAATAAAAATATTAATAAACTGATATCATAAAGAAGAAATATGACAGGCTTTTATTGGTATTTGCTTCACTTCGAAGTCATCATATTGCAACTCAGTTCATCTAGTTCTAGTTCCCAGTCATAATAGTAATAAAAAATAGGTTAAAAGTCCATTGTGTATATATTCCTCCTTTAAACCTGAATGGACACAGAAAACAAGAAGCATGGGGATAAACAGTCATGGCAGAGAGTTGACAGTAGGGTCATGTTACATATTAAGACTTGTGTTAAATACATTATTGATCTGAGGAACATTAATGATCTGGGGAAAGGGTTAAAGAGTTAGCACAAGGTATAGATGACACAAAATTATTTCGCTTCATGAAGACTAGAGAAGACTGTGAAGTACTTCACAGGAATTTGACAAAACCAGGTGAATAGGCAGCACAATGGCAGATGTAATTCAATGCTGACGAATGCAAATGTAATGCATATTGGATAAAATAATTTGAAGCACCCATGCCCATTGCAGGATTTTAAATTAACTATAATCAATCTCCAAAAAGTAAACAAAATGCCAGGGTATGTAAAAATGGGATAGAAAGTAATTTGGAAAATATTTTGCCAACATCTGAATGGATGATCTGCCCTCAAGTGGAATTTTGTGTTCGGTTCTGGTTGTCCTATCTGAAAAAAGGTTTAAGACAAATGGAGGATGTCCAGAGCTGCACAACAAAAATGATTAAGTGCCTGGAGAAACTTCTGTATGTGGATATATTGAAAAGACTGGAACTATTTAGTTTAGAGGGCAACATGATAGAGTTACAAAGAAGGTAAATTTATTTATATACCTCTTCTTGTAATACCAGAACAACAAGGAGATGAACTTGGAAGGCAAAACTTTAAACTGATCAAAAGAATTTTTTTTCAACGTATTAGTTACAAAATTAACCTGTGGAACTCATTGCTGCAAGGAATCATTGCGGTCAAGAGCTTAATAGGATTTTCAAATGTATTAGAAATGAGCAAATTCTCTACTGAACTGCTGTTATGAAACAGCTGAGCAGCCCCGTTAAGCTCTTTCTGGAATATCACAGTAGCTATATTAGATAAAAACTTTTCTTAGGGTTTTTTTATTATTATTTTTAAATATGAAAAATAAATCCGACAAACACACAAGTCCAGGAGGCAGCAGACTTGTTGAGGCACCAGTCCAGGTGCCAGGCCTCAGGCTGCTTCTAAGGATTCTGTACCTTAAGTACCTTAGACATGATGCCAACATTCATCCACTCAAAGCTGGAACTTACAGCCCTTGCTGTTACATTCAGTTCAGCCCCCACCTTTTCCTACTACTTTTATTATCATGAATAACTTTAAAGATAACATCATAAAAAAATCAGCTTGAATAAAGAGTCCAAATATCAATTCTCATGTTTGCAGACATCTGATCTTAAAAGTATTAAAACAAACAAGAGAAAATTATGTAGAGATTAGATTGTGCTCCCCAAGGTCTGTTCTCAGAGGGCACCCTTGACATATGGTACTATCTATTCCACACAAGGCTCTGTGGGCAGCACTCCTTGTGGCTGGGTTATGTACAAGGGAAAGGTTTGGTGACTGGGTGGGCTGGGGGTGTCATGGGTGAATGACCCTGCACTGGGTGGCAGCCGCAGAGCTAGGAAAGATGCACATCACCACCCCCATCACAGATGCATTTAGACTTCATGAAGATTCCCCAGGAAAGCTGATGGCTGTATTATCTTACCCATGGAGCACCCCTCTGCAGCCATAGCCAATAGTAATCTTCCCTAGTCTGACTCCATCTGAGCAATGCTGCCAGGAAGTATGTGTGTGTATGTGGAGGGGAGGACATCATTGGGGGCACAGGACCTGTGTGAAGAAGGCCATAGCCCCACACTGATCCACATGGATCCCTGGGGCAAGGTTTGGGGCACCTTGTTGTCAATGGGAGTTAGGTCCTTAGATACCTTTGAGGATCTGGCCCTCTGTCCTCTTCCTTCCTCTTCTGTGAATCACCATTACAGTGCTGGCAGTCAATTAATTAATCAATCATTGATAACTGGCCTACTAACTAAAAATGACTTTCAGTTCTGTATACTTCCTGCTAGGTGACGCAAACACGTTTTACAATGCAGAAGCGATTTTCTGCTTAGGTTTTTCTGACCAAGACCTGAAACAGAAATTGCTCTGTTCTGAGCATCTGGTTCTGCATATAGTAGGATTATGGCCAGAGCAATTCATCCTGCTCTACTTTTAATCCATATGAACTGGAGGGCCAGTTTAGTTTGTCTGGAACTGGTACTTAAAAAAGCATCATTGCTGTATCCTGTGAGAGGGAGGCAAAACAAGCTTAAAGAGAATAAAAAAAATCTTATTTTACTCTCTTTACGGGTACTTTTGGCTTGGGGGGTGGGGACAGGCTGGGGACAATCCTTTTGAGGTGGATGCTGATGTAGTGCTTTGTCTCTGGACTCCAGCAAGCCTGAATGCCTTCCAGGAGCTGAACAACTACCCTATGGCTGCTTCTGCTTGTAAGCATAATGAGTGCAATGGCATCAGTGTCATTACTTTAAATATTTCTCTTATCTGTCTATGTAATGCACACTTGCATTTTGCCAGCTTCTTGAGTGACCGACTGAGCCTCTAGGGAGTCCTACCCAAGGGACTACAATTGTAATGGGTACCAGAGCCCTCTGAGACCATTTCCCAGCATGCTTGGAGTCAGGGGTGAGGACAGAATGGACTAGAAAGTCCTGCTGAAGCCAATAAAGAGGTGTCTGCATGGGGCGATATGGCCAAGCAGTTTTCTGGGTTAATGAGGAGCCAGGGCTGCTCAGCAGGAAGGGACAGCCTAACTCCAAGATTAAGAATCTAGTTTTAGTTTTCATTCTGGGAGCTGAGAAAGAAGCAAGGAGCTTTCTGATTAACTTCCTCTCTCCACAGGGGGGCCTTTGAATTGCTGTGGGACTTTGTGCATAAGTCAGGCAGCACCAGCCCTGCAGAGACCAGTGTCCAGAATGGCAGAGAACTGATCCAATGCCAGCTACTGTAAGCCAGCTGAAACCTTCACAGGACTCCAGGCCAGAGAGTGAAGAGGGGACCCTGCCCCATCCAGGGGCAAAGAGACAGTAAGGAAAACCTTTATATTTACTCAGGCCAAAGTTCACAGCACTGCAGAATTCCTCTCTGGACTCATCCTGAGTGTGCCATCTGCCTGGGAAGGTGCAAGAGTTGAAGTTGGGAAATTGGTTGACTTATTAATGTTTCGTACTTTTAGTTAAGCTTACCCTTCTCCTTCCCCAGATCCTATTTTCTTAACCCCAGTAAAGTCGCCCTTTCTTCTACTGATGTTTTTTGGGTATGACATTCTGTTCCTGGCACTGGGATTGATGTACTTTATTGTCTCTTGTGTATTGGATTGTATGCTCCCTGTCCATTAATAGCACTATTCATTTTCCCAAGGGACAGTATCCCTCAGTGTGCCTGAGCCACAAGGGAGTCACCTTATGTGGGGGCACCAGGCATCAAAAAAGAACCCATGCAAGGAGAGGGGAGAAGCTGCTCTGAGTAGTAATTACCAAGGTGGAGGCTTGAGCCAACCTTGAGCTACCCCATAGGAGAACAACTTTTCACACACTTCAGCATAACAGACTGTGGCTTCTCACCACAAAGTGAATTTCATCATATACCTGTATTCATTTATTAGTTAGTGCTTCTCGCTGTGTTTGGAATTCTGTAACATACAATTAAGAGTTGTTTGTTTCTTATGGTTTATTGTAAGTGGGTCATCCTACACACTCCTTTGTGTCCATGTGTGGCATTGCACTCAGATTGCAGGTAAGCCCCCCATATTTTTCCCCTATCTTTCCTCTTCTTATTTTATACAGGAAAAGTGGATGAGAAAGGAAAAACTAAGAACCCACAAACATATTCTTTACACTTTTTTTGCAATCAGAAAAAGTTGGAAAACAATAAAGTGAATGAAAGTGTGGAGAAATACATTTTTCATAATTTCTACTGTTTTTTGGAAAACAATAAAAAGTGTGAATGTTTTTTTTTCATACTTTTGTACACTTTCTCAGTGTTCCCTTGCTCTTTCCAGTGGGGAAAAAAGGTGGGAAAAAAACAAATCCAAAGGGAAAAACTGAACATTTTGGTCTCCAAAATCTAAAATGAAAAAAAACATTTTAAGTCAAAACAAAATGAAAGATGTCATTTCATTTTAAAATGTCACTTCAAAACAACATTTTTTACTCTGAATTTTCATATTGGAAAATCAAAAAATTTTGTTGAAATCTACATCTTTCCACAGAAAATATCAATTTTGCCAAAATCACACTTTCTAACAGGACATTTTTCTTGCAAAAAAAATCAGTGAGCTCTAACCCCATAACATACTTGACATGAAAAAACAAATGCTAGGGAATTAAATACAGGCATATACCTTACCTATGCCACAGACACCATACTTTATCTCCTAGCACTAATCTGTATCAGAGACAGGACACTAGACTAGATGTAACGTGAGATTGATCCATCATGGCAGTTCCTCTGTTCCACATTTAAATGGAAGTTTTCTGTGCATCCTGACTGCAGGGTTGGGCCCATAGAGCTCCAAGCTCTGTTCTGGATTCTATACAGGTATTTTAATTGTCTGTCCAGGTGCACAGAAATTTGGAACTGAATATTTTGTCAGATCCTTTTTCCAGTTCCTGGATAACGTGGGTTTGCTCAGCCCATATTGCCATGCAATGCTCTATCTTTTTAGCAGCTTCATAAGGGAGCTTTAATCTGTGACAGGCAATTGAATTAATTTGCTGAAGTATGTGACCACACTTAACAACATTTGCAACTCATGTGCTTTCTGGTTTGGAGCCAAGATTTACATAATTATTTCTATTTTTGAGCTGTCAAGTCTGACACATTCCCCGAGAGCCTGATTTTAGCCATTCTGAGCTTACACTTGCCCTGATTGAAACATAGACCTTCATCTCTAACTTCTTAAGTACCTGATGGACTTGTGTTCTTCCAGGACTACAAACTATAATGCTATCCAGATAAGCTGGCAGTCCACTGAGATCTTCAAACAACTCTGCTATGATTTTATCAAGTACATCTAAAAATCTTTAATACTAGCTCTAATGAAAGGCAATTTCAAGAACTTCACCAAATACTAGGTCTGTGATTTTGAACTATTTTTCCCTAACCGAATTTGTCAGAAACCATTACAGATATCCAATTGGTTGAACTTCATTAGATTGATGATGCGGTAGAATCCATTTTCCTTTGCTTTCTAGCTATTACTCGGATTGTCATAAGGAGGACACTGCACATGGCTGTCTCTATACCCTAAACCCCATTCCTTTAATTTAGCTGTGGAAAAAGCATTGGTCAACTCACAGAATGGCTTTAAGCTTAAATAATGCCAAGGATTAATACAATGGCAAATGAGACTCCTCTGCAATGTATGGACAACTTATAGAACACACAGCAAACACAAAATAGCCATCCAGTCAGCCCATTATGATGCCCTATGAGGGGATGTTGACAAAGCTGTGGCTGGGTCAGCATTTTGTAACAGCTGCAGGCCATGAAGTCATATTGAACGATACCATATAGAGTGTTCTTACAGGATGGCAGATTAGTGTATCCTTGTGTGGCTCAAATACGATTCAAGTGCACACCGGGTTATATATTTTCCTAATATAGAAATATTTTTGCTACTGTAGGCAGTTGTCTTCTATTGCTGTGCAAGATGACATTTTTATTACTCTTTTCTTGGGGACAATTTTCACCTAGAGTAGGTTTACCACATCTGTATGACGTTGAAAAACTGCCTTTTGCTTGCGGTGTGTGTGTGTGTGTGTGTGTGTGTGTGGATATGTCTACATTGCAAAAAAAAGACTTGTGGCAGCAAGTCTCAGAGCCTGGGACAACTGACTTGGGCTCATGGTGCTCGTGCTACAGGCTAAAAATAGCAGCGTAGATGTTCAGACTAGGGCTATAGCCTAGGCTCCGAGACCTCCCCACCTTGCTAGGCTTTAGCCCGAGCCCAAATTTCAACACCACTATTTTTAGCTCCATAGCGTGAGCCCTGTGAGCCTGAGTCAGTTGACCTGGGTTCTGAGACTTGCTGCTGCGGGTCTTTTTTTATATGTGCAGTGTAGACATATCCTGTGTGTGAATCTCAGAAAGTGAGAGAGAGAATAATGTTAATCTCCCATATAGTGCTGTCATCCATAGATCCCAAAGCGCTTCTGTGACAGGGTGTGCATACCCCGCACCGGGCAAGAGAGGGTTAACCCATGCTATGGGCAGTGGATGTCCCACCCCTCAGACCGTACTGGGCATGCTTCAACTGCTACCTCAGTATAGAAGGGAGCATAGTGGAGGCTCCAGGCCAGGAGCTGCTACAGCCATGGACTGCAGGAGCCCAAGAACCCGGAGACCAGAGTGATGACCTGCTACTCTCAGTGAACAGCTGGGAGCTGAACTTCCAGGGAGTTACCCCAGCTAGGGAACCCGGAGGTCCCGACAGTATATCAGCTGCTACCTCAGGAACCGCAGTAGGAAGTGGCCCAGCCAGGGAGGCAGAGGTAGTGGTATCTATCCCCTGAGCAAGGTCAGCGTGTTCCAGTAGGACTCTCCGCTGACTGGGTGATGACCACACCCTTCACCAACAGGGCTCTGGGCTGGGGCCTGGTGGAGAGGGCGAGCCCGAGTCTCCTACTGTGGTCACCACCCACCCTAGGTGGTGGCCCACTCCCCTGGCACTGGCCACTGGGCCACACTGCCCTGACCCATGGGGCAATTGTATTGACTCCAGCCGCTGGGCCACACTGCCCTGACCCTAAGGGTAGTTGTATTGACTCTGGCCACTAGCCGTGCTGCTTTCAGCTGAAGGACAGTGTGGTACTGCAACCGCGGTGGTATCCTGCCCCACCCCAAAGGAGGTGATCAGTATTCCCATTTTAGAAGAGTAGTTATGTTCCTGATTCTGCCCCTAACTTTCTATGTAATGTTGGGCAAGACTGTATCATAGTTCATACAGATAAGGAGGCTGAATTAAGGCAGCATGGACAATTTGTATTCTGGTATTTCTGAACTTTTGAGTGTTTGACTTTGCAACTGTAATGCTCTTAACATATCTGTCCTATATGTAACACACACACACACACACACACACACACACACATTGTAATGGTCAGATATTTGATACCCTTTGAGAATTTTTTTCATATTTTTCAGAAAAAAAATAATGAAACAACTCTTGTAAAATTACTTTGCATGGGAAAATACAGCCAGATGCCACAAAGTACTGGGGGGAAATTAACATCATGATTCTACAGGAGCACTTTAAACTTCAACGCCCTCGCATGATTGGGATAAGTATTTAATATTTACGCCTTCCATTCATTTCATTTGTGAATGCTTATGCTCCTTCTGTAGATGGCACTGCATATACAGACAGTCTTTGCAAATTCAGGGTTCAGTACATTCCTCAGCCTCTGCATGGCTCTCCTATTGCCATAAATAGATAGCACCTGGACAATGGCAAAATCGGGTGCTAACGTGGCCTATAATTAGGGTTGGCAGAGTTCAATTTCTATTGTTTTATCATTCTGAAGGATAATATTGATGTTTGGTTTTAATCTTTTTACGTTTTTGATTAATTTATGTTCACAGTTTCATGGAATTATGGGTTTTAACCATTTTGTTTTCTACTTTTATCAATTTATATTTCCATGGTTGTGGGAAATTATGGGGATGGGGGGGTCAAGCCGTTATTTAATGATGGTAGACATTGAGATTCAAAAAGTTAAAAACACAAATGTTGACATATGCAAAGTAAATATCCTTAAATCAACAGATCATAGTTGTTTTTACTATTCATTGGCTAGCCCATTTGTAACAAGCCTAATTCAGAAGACTAAATAATCAGATTTTGATGCTAATACATTCTTAGACAAAATAAGAAATTCTGCTTATCTCAACGTTTCTATTATTATTGATGGAAATATATTTTGTCCGTTTATATGTTTATGGTGAAATCAATGTTTACCGACATTTTCCTATAAAAATCTCATCTTTCTAAACCTATGTATAACACAGAGCAAAACCATGCCATTAAGTAGGATATATGCAATACATGATTATATGAAATTTTGGCAGCATATTATAGTGGTTGGAGTAGGAAATCAATACTCCTGGACTATATACCTAACTTGATATGTGGCTTTTGGCAAATTTCTTCTCTGCATCTGTGACATTCTGGGGACCACTCAGAGTAATAAGGGGTTCTATCTCCAGCTGCCCCGTAACTTCAGGGTGCCTTGGTCTCATGTGGCTATGGGTCACATTCTTGACATCAGTAACCAACCTATAAGCATATAGTCTCACCTAGGCTCTCAACAGCTTAGTTATTCCTTTCATGGTGACACCAAGAGCCCATCCAGTCCCAAGTTTTCCCAAATCTGTCCTCCCCGAGTTCTTAAGTACTAGACGCTCAGATTGTTCCCTTACAGCAGAGTTCCTCAATCTGTGGGGCATGCCCCCTTGGGAGGGGTGGAGAAATGTTCGGGATGGTGTGGGGGCAACGCCTAGTTCTGGCCCTGGCCCCCAGCCCCGTGCCTGGGGTCCCGGCTGCCGGCCCCACGCCCAGAGCTCTGCCCCCAGCTGTGGCCCCAGCCTCAGCCCTCTTACCCCTGTCTGTATCTCCCCCTCCCAGAACCATGGCCCTGCTCCTGGCCCCTGCTCCAGGAGGCAGGGCAGGGGTGCAAACAGGGGTAAAGCAGGGGGGAGGTAAAAAGTTTGGGGACAACTACCCTAGGGTTTGTCACTCCTGAAAATGTCATCCCTGAAGCCCCCTAGTTATCAGTTCTCTTTGGCACACATACTCCACACAGTTTGCACTTGCATGAAATACAAATAACAAAAAGTTTATTTAAAAGAAAAAACACAGATTCAAAGGTGAAATAATAAAGGAAGGCAGACATACAAGTTACTCAGTAAATAAACATGAAGACACAACCTCAGACTTTACATTTTTATATTCGATACAATCCCTTTTTTCATATGATACATATTGCCTTAAAACAGTTTCTTAGCATACACCTTCGCTATAGGAAGGAACCAGAATTCACAAACAGCTTCCCCCCTGAGACTGGCTCTCAAGTTCTGGATAAAAATACCTCAGTCTCAAGCCTGTTTTTAAAAGGCTTTTTTTTCCTCTCAGTACATTGTGACTCATGTTTATTCAGACCAGGGGAAATTCCCTCTTGATTTGATAGCCTGGGGACGTCTCAGTGTCTTTCCATTAACTCTAATGGTCCACCATTGTCTTTTCCTGAGTTGGAAAATTACTTGGATTCGGTTTAATGTAAACACCTGGCTTGGGAGGTGCCTTTTCCCATTTGACTGCTCACTGTCATATTGTGAGGTGTAGCTGAAATTAGGGAACAGGGTATGAACACAGTTTTCTATATGCACAGATACACAGATTCATAACCACAGCTTGTATACATTTCTCATAATGACCATCAAGTTCAGAACAATACAAGCTTTCATCGAAGACCTTACTTGATATACTTTTATAGTACAATAATAATAGGGTGACCAGATGAGAGGAAGAAAATATCGGGACACTGGGGGAGAGGGGTGGGCCACCAGCGGAGCAAAACAAAAAAGCCGAGTGCTGCCGGCGGAGCGAAATATCAGGACAAATTGCGTCTCGACCAGAGATCGGTCAGGACGCGGGACAAACACCTAAAAATTGGGACAGCTGGTCACCCTAATAGTACAGTATGCAATCAGCTAGATGAACTGCTCATTTTGGAGAGGTTTGAACCTTCTGTTCTCCCCTTAAGGGAGATTGTCACTCACCCCTTGTGAGTCTGATGCTGGAGTTTTGTCCATTAGTCGTGATGTAAGCTTCACCTCTGCCCCTCTTTTCTGGATAGGATGTGGGCTACCGTGTTCTCCAACCCCTCAATATGTTTAATCTCCATTAACTTCAAAAAGAGAAACTATACAAAAATGAGGAAGCTGGTTAAATGGAAATTAAAAGGTACAGTCACAAGGGTGAAGTGCCTGCAAATTGCATGGAAACTATTTTAAAACCATCATAATACAGGCTCCTACTAAATGTATAATCCAAATGAAAAAAAAATGTAAGAGAACCAAAAAAAATGGCACCATGGCTAAATATCAGGGTAAAAGAGGCAGTTAGAGGCAAAAAAGCATCTTTTAAACGTCGGAAGTCAAATCCTAGTAAGGAAAATAGAAAGGAAGATAAATTCTGGCAAGTCAAGTTTAAAAAGCATAATAAGGCAGATCAAGAAAGAATCTGAGGAGCAAGTAGTTAAAGACACAAAAACTAACAGCAAACAAAAATTTAAGTACATTAAAAGCAGGAAAACTCCCAAACAATCAGTGGATCCACTGATTGATCGGGGTGTTAAAAGTGCACTCAAGGAAGACAAGGCTGTTGCAGAGAAGCAAAATGAATTCTTTCCATTGGTTTTCACTGTAGAGGATGTTGGGGACATCCCCATACCCAAGACATTCTTTTTTGGTGACACATCTGAGGAACAGTCCTAGATTGAGGTGACAACAGGGGAAGTTTTCAAACAAATTGATAAATTAAACAGTAATAAGTCACCAGGACCACATGGTATTCACCCAAGCTTTCTGAAGGAGCTCTCAAATATGAAATTGTAGACCTATTCACTGTGGTATGTAACCTATTGCTTAAATCAACCTCTGCACCAAATGACTGAAGGGTAGGTAGCTTAACATCAATTTTTAAAAAAGTTGCCAGAGGTGAACCTGGCAATTACAGGCCAGTAAGCCTAACTTCAGTGCCAGGCAAATTGGTTGAAACTATAGTAAAGAACAGAATTATCAGATACATAGATAGATGAACATGATACACTGAGAAAAAGTCAATACATTTTTTGTAAAGGAAAATCATGCCTCACCAATCTGTTAGAATACTCTGAGGGTGTCAATGACCATATGGACAAGGGTGATCCAGTGGATATACTATACTTGGATTTTCAGAAACCCTTTGACAAGGTCCCAAAGCAAAGGCTCTATAGCATACTAACCATTCATAGGATAAGAAAGAAAGTCCTCTTAAGGTAACCACTAACTGGTTAAAAGATAGGGGGAAAAAGGAAAAAAAAAGATTAGGAATAAACAGTCTGTGTTCACAGTGGAGAAAGGTAAATAGCAGGGTCCCCCAAGGATCAGTACTAGGACCTGTGCAGTTCAACATATTCATAAATAATCTGGAAAAGAGTGTGAACTGAAAGGTGGCAAAATTTGAAGACTATATAGAATTATTCAAGATAGTTAAGTGCAAAGCTGATTGCAAAGAGTTGCAAAGAAATTTTGCAAAACTGGATGACTAGATGACAAAATGGTAGATGAATTTCAATGTTAATAAGTGCAAAGTAAAGTACACTGGAAAAAATAGTTCTAACTATACATATAAAATGATGGGATCTAAATTAACTGTTACCACTCAAGAAAGAGATCTTCATAAAATCATAGAATCGTAGAACTGGAAGGGACCATGAAAGGTCATCTAGTCCAGTCCTCTGCACTCATGACAGGACTAAATATTATCTAGACCATCCCTGACAGGTCTTTGTCTAACCTGCTCTTAAAAATTTCCATCTCAAAACAAATATATTAAAGTTGGAAAAGGTACAAAGAAGGACAACAAAAATGATTAGGGGGATGGAACAACTTCCATATGAGGAGAGATTAAAAAGACTGGCATTATTCATAGAGTATCAGGGTTGGAAGGGACTTTAGGAGATCATCTAGTCCAACCCCCTGCTCAAAGCAGAGCTAATCCCCAGACAGATTTTTACCCCAGTTCCCTAAATGGCCCTCTTAAGGATTGAACTCACAGCCCTGGGTTTAACAGGCCAATGCTCAAGCCACTGAACTATCCTTCCCTGCTTTTCCACTTAGAAAAGAGATGACTAAGGGGGATATGGTAGCGGTCTATAAAATCATGAATGGTATGGAGAAAGTGAATAGGGAAGTGTTATTTACCCTTCACATAACGTGAAATTAATAGGCATCAGATTTAAAATGAACAAAAGGAAGTACTTCTTCACACAACACAGTTAACCAGTGGAACTCATTGCCAGGGGATGTTATGAAGCCCAAAAGTATAATTGGGTTCAAAAAAGAATTAAATAAGTTCATGGAGTATAGATCCATTGATGGCTCTTACCCAAGATGGTCAGGGATGCAACCCTATGCTTCTGACCCCCACCCCAGTTTGGAGCAGAAGCCCCATACTGCCTCATGGCCACCAGCTCTGATATCTTCTGATCAGCAGCTGACAGACCTTGCTGTGCTCACAGCTCTTCTAAATGCTTCTTGGGGAGCTTAGCATACATCTCTTTGCTCAGACTGCCTTTTCTGCTGCTTTATTCATCTTAAACTATCTTTTGTTGTTTCCTTTACCCAAAATAAACAAACAGAAAAAAAAATAACACACTATTACTTTGTACTTGGCTCCCTCACTTTTAAATCCATGAGGGTCGGTTTAGCAAGTGTTTGGCATGTGAACCTCAGTTTGCTGATATTGGTGTGCAATTTCTGTAACAATTATGGCATTGGGACATTTTAGGGACCACCCAGACTGGCGAGAGGGTCTGTCGTCATTTGCCCTGCAACTTTGGCGTACACTATGCTTGTGGCAACTGGTGGCAGGAATTCGAATCATAGCTGCATGGCACCAAGGCACTTCAAAGTTACACAGCAGGCAGTGACAGATTCCCTTACTGGTCTGGGTGGTCTCCAAACATCACAGCCTTGATTTAAGTCATCTGTGATATTAACCTACTAGAAAGGGGTGTTTTGAAGCTTAGATAATTCATGTTTGTACAGTGCTTTGAGATACTTATACATTCAAAAGCCTGGAAACTTTTACTGGTGAATAATCAGGGTGAAAAGCACAAACATTTGGCCAATATATACAATAACATGTAGAATTAGAGTGCTGAATTTGTGTCGGTGCTTCACGTTGTTGACCTTAGAAGGAAAATCTGCAATCACATTCTGAAAAATTAACGATCCCAAAGTAATAGAAGGCTTATGAACCTATCAGAGTTCACTGTGTCCGGCTTGTTGCCAATTTAAAATCTGGCTCTGTACAAAGAGTAAATCCTTAAAATTGATGGATAATTCAGCTTCTTTGATATATGAAAAAAATATACATATATATACATATACATATACACCATGGTGTTAGGGTTAATATTTATTTTAATTATTTTTCCATTAAATATCATTTTCTATCCCACAATGCTCCACTAAATCTGTTGCAAAAAGGGTCTTTTTGCTCTCAAATATGTAATCAAAAGAGAAAATAATAATTTTTCCCACCATCACACACATCAGAAGTATTGCATCTGGTTTTGGGCCCCTCACTACAGAAAGGATATCGACAAATGGGAGAAAGTCTAGTGGAGGGCAACAAAAACGATTAGGTGGCTGGGACAAATGGCTTACAAGGAGAGGCTGAGGGAACTGTGCATATTTAGTCTGCAGAAAAGAAGAATGAGGGGGGATTTGATAGCAGCCTTCAACTATCTGAAGGGGGCTTCCAAAGAGGATGGAGCTAGGCTGTTCTCAGTGATGATAGATGACAGAACAAAAAGTAATGGTCTCAAGTTGCAGTGGGGAAGGTCTAGGTTGGATATTAGGAAACACTATTTCACTAGCAGGGTGGTGAAGCACTGGAATGAGAGGTGGTGGAATCTCATCCTTAGAGGTTTTTAAGGCCCGGCTTGACAAAGTCCTGGCTGGGATGATTTAGTTGGGAATTGGTCCTGCTTTGAGCAGGGGGTTGGACTAGATGACCTCCTGAGGTCTCTTCCAATCTACTGTGATTATATGAGTCTATGACAAGTCTTCCTTTGAAATCCCATTCTCCCCACAAAACCAACCCGCCCAAATTCCATCTCAAACACATACACAAGGGATGGGCAACCTTTGGCATACTCATCAGGGAAATCTGCTGGTGGGCCAGGACAGTTTGTTTACCTGCAGCATCCGCAGGTTTGGCTGATTGCAGCTCCCACTGGTAACGATTCGCCATTCCAGGCCAATGTGGGCTGCGGGAAGCAGCAGCCAGCACATCCCTTGGCCTGCACCACTTCCCGCAGCCCCCACTGGTCTGGAACGGCGAACCACGGCCAGTGGGAGCTGCAATCGGCCAAACCTGCAGATGCTGCAGGTAAACAAACCATCCCAGCCCACCAGCAGATTTTCCTGACGGGCCGTGTGCCAAAGGTTGCCGATCCCTGACATACTGCCTGGGGAGATACGACAATAATGATATCCTGCCTAGCTGGCTAAAAGACTGGAAAAAAACCTCTCATCAAAACTTCAGCATTACCAGCTCTGGACTCAGTCTAGCATTCCTGGCTTCATGTGGATCCCCTGGGTATCTTCATGGTTTCTGGGTGAGCCTTAAGCCTCATTCAGTAAAAGTGGAGAGGACCGCCATAGTTTTCCATTGAGATATGTGATTAACTGCCCCAGAGCTGCATTCCATAGCCTTTTCCACGGGAGGGGGTTGATTTAGAGCAATGAATGCAAAAGACGTGCATGGCAGTCAATAAGAGAATTTTCGGATATGACGGCTACCTGGCTTATTAGAATGTACTTGTGAACTACCTCAGAAGAACAGCAATCGGGACCAAACACTACCACCGAAATGTCTAAGAAAGCAGTGGACCTGATTCCCCATTGCCTTACACTTGTACAGTCATTTATACCTGGGCAAAAGTGGCCATTAAATGCTAGTAAATCACCCACTGCTCAGTTTTTCATGACATTAGAAGTCACAAAACATCATGTTCAGCAGTCCCATCATGGCTCTGCCATGGTCTCTCACAGTCCATCAACCTTCTACTTTTCCACTTCCCCTTTTTCTTGGCCTTCCTTTAAAAAAATCACTGTGGAGCAGGTCATTCTGTCATGTATCTGTATTACACTTGAGTCTATAAATTCTGTTTGCCTTCTTTAACCACTTAAGACAAGCAATGATGCAACAGGATTATTTTCTAATGAGAGGTCAAACCACTTCACTTCTTTGCAATTCTTCTACTGAAATGCCCGGGCGTGCCTTCTCTAACCACGGGAGACAAGGGACGATGCAAAGGGATTGTTTCCTAATGAGAGCTTAAACCATTTAAATCCTGTTGCATCTCTTCTGCTCAAATGCCAGGGCGTGCTACCTCTACATATTCATAAAGATAGATTAAGAAATTTCTTAATTTTCAATGCAGCCAGCGATTTAACTAGAACCAGCCTCTCTTTCTCTCTCTCTCTTTCTCTTTTGTGCAGAGCAAATGGGAAGGATCTCACAGACCATTAAGCAGGCAGTTCAAGTCATAAAGTGCAGCACTGAAGCACTCTCACTCTGGAGGAGCAGTGGGTTTAATTTGTCACTGATGTGCTTACAAAACTAAAGGCTTGGCAAAGCTTTTACTTAGGCATCTCTCAGTTGGTACAGACTGGTAAAATTACTTCAGGGAGCAGAGCACTGAATGTTGTTGGTTTTTTTTTAAAGTAATGTTGTCATTGCCAATCTTTAGTCTTTTTGGAAATTAGCTTAGCAGCAAACTCCTCAACCAATATAAAAGCCATAAACCACTCAACAGCAGGCATGCTGTAACCTGTAAGCTTTAGTCTTATGTCTAGGTTAAGTCTCCATAGCCATGAATAGTGAACTAGATCCTTAGCTACTGTAAATTGATATAACTCCATTGAAGTCAATTGACCTCTGTCAGTTTATACCAGCTAAGGATTTGGCACAATATTTTTCATGAAGATATTTTCAATTAGTTAAAAAAGGATTTGATAATACACTGAACGTCTCTTATGAATCCGTGACTTTTGAGGTTGTTGTTTTTTTAATTCAGTAATATCCAAGGTAATTTATGCACTGTACATGTTAGTTTGAGTATAAATTGTCCAGCTTTCATTTTTCATTATTTTTTCCATTGAAATTTCACTTTTTGAAGAAAAAATGTGAATTTAAGTTTTGTAGGGGGTGGGGGTGAGGGGCTTGATACACTTACAATTCTGGTCAGAATTTTTCAAAAAACATTTTGATCAACTTTTACATTTAAAAAACTTTTGAAAAATCAGTGTCAAATGTTGGGGGGGAAATCAGTTGTTTTTTTTTTTAAACAGGATTACAGCCAACTCTAATACACACTTTGAAATTGATTTGAGATGCAAAATGTAAAGTGGGGATGGTACAAATTATCCTCTGATGTTCCTTGATCCTGGAACCTGAGCTGTGTGAGACAACCCTGACCCTTATGCAGAATCTCAAGGAAGTTAACAGGGCTCCATAGATTTATAGGTGTGAGGGCCTCAATCTTGGCTAACACCAAGTAGTGAACCAAGTACTTCCACAGCTAAAAAGCACCAGGCCCTGCAGTTTGAGTCAAATAGGCAAGTTCTCTAGCTGTGGATCGGGCACAGAGGTGAACACACATTGACCAGTGGGTTATTCGGGGACCAAATGGGAAGATCAGGGCCTAAACTAAGGGGCCTAAACACTGCACCGGATTCTGCATGGAGCTCCACTGACTAACATCAGCTGCAGATTTGCATTGCTGTGAATGAAACTACAGATTTCCTTCATTTTATGCATGCATGGAGAAAGTGGTTTGCTGCTAACATAAAAAAAAAAATCAAACCTTATAAGGATGGACTGAAAAAAAGTGGTTTGAAAAAAATATTTTTATACAGGTTTATAGATGATGAATGAGAATGACAGAAATAATAAATGAGGACATTAGATCTTTTGAAGATATTTAATTTTTTTTCTTTTTTTTGCATACAGCGGCTCACTGCTGTGATGCTGTCTGTATGGAGTATAATTTTAGCTTGGCTATGTGACAACTTGGGAATGCAATATGCTCATGCTTTGCACAAATGACTATATAATGTTTCATTAAGGACTGCAAATACCCATCAACCTAATCACAAAAATGCTGTTTCAGTAAGTTTAGGCCTTTTAAATCTGGGCTATGATGACAGGGATGAATGTGGCTTTTTTGTATTAATAGTTGCCATTGCTATAACACTGAGAAAAAGATTTTTTTTTAATTTACTGTCCCTTCTGTTGCCCCGATGTAGCAGATCAATGCTACTGACCAGCCTTCTGTACAAAAGTTCTTAGATGGCTGTAGCCATGAATGAAGAATGCATTTCTTCACACATCTTCTTTCACCATCAGCTTTCCGGTCTACTTTGGAAATCATGTTTGCCAGAGATCACAGGGCACTAAGGGAAGCAGAGGATAAGTTAGACATTTGACATGCTCTAAGGACTGGGGAGGCCCCTGAGCAGCTCTAGAATATAGGGAGCACAAAGGCGGTTTACACACGTTTTTGCTTCTGGCTCAAGTGCGGGAGTGAGGGTAACAGAGTCAGACCCAGACTCTAGAAACCAGTGGAAAGACCTGGCCTTTTAATGGAGTTGCCTGTCTAGAGGCTGTACTCTGCAAACCACAGCATCTGAGACTTGTATTAGAACATTCAAATGCCACCCGCAATAGCTCTGACAGGGAGATCTTTCCTTCTGGCTGAACTAACCAGCTTTACTCAGCAGAAAGTCCGCTTGGATCAATACCTTCCCTTTCGAAGCCTGCCTTCCAGAGTCAGTACTAGACTCCCTGCCAGTTTCTGTGTTTGCCACCTTATACAGTAGCCGGTTAATGGGAGTCTTCCATCTTGCTATGCAATAAATTCCTCATTAAACACATTTGCACACAACATTAAGTTATTTCATCCTTCCAGCAATCTCTTCTGTACTCTTTAGTTATGATTTGCTGTTGTTTGGTGTGGAAGATTCCAGCTTTTCAGCTTTGTTTCTTCACTTTTCTTGGTGTAGAGAATGAATATAAAATGGGGGTGGGGAAGGGGGTCTAATATGTTTCCTGTTTTAATTTCCCTTCTCACCCAGTAGCCTTTATCTAAAAGCTGTACTTTCAATATAGTCTTCATCACGTTCTTTCTTTTTTATATACAATGGAACTTTAGTTTCACTTTGGCTCAAGATCAATATTTCAAGTACATTCATATCTTTGATATATAGCATTTAGCTGGCAGAGAGTATAAGAAGCAATATATTATTTTCCTCTAAAGAAGAATGGGAATCTGATCTGGAGATTACCCACTAAGCGGTTGTGAGGATTTATTTGAATTCCCCTAAGAACCTGTTAGTATATAATTTGTTGCTTAGGATTTATTACCTTCCCAAGAGATTTCATTCAATGTGTAAGAACATTTCCCTGACATATCCAAGATGTGTGGTTCTGGATGGGTTTTCTTGTCTATATGATGTTGAGCTGACCAAGCTGATATTTGGGAGCTTTGTTTGCGGGGGGAGTTGGTTTTGGTTTTATTGGACTTTGCATTACTTGTCTCCATTAGCTCTTTCAAAGCAAGAGCAATATGCCATATCCCTGGGCTTTGATTGAACTGCCATTACAGATTTATCTTCGTTAAAAATGCAGCTGAACACACTGATAATGTTATTTGCTGTCACAAATCTCTGAACTTGGTTCTCATTGAATGATAAAATTCCACAGTGAGTTCACAGGTCACTTTGTACTTGTAGAAATCATCTTGATTCTATTTTCTTATCTATTGCATTGTTTATCTTTGACACATTTACCTTTATACATTGGGATGGTCCCTTTAAAACTGGATGTTTGGGGGATTATTGATATTCTGTTGAGTTAATGTTTGTGAACGTACTTTGAAGATGTAAAGATCTATATATCCAGTACTGCCTAGCCGTAGGGCAACCAGGACCTCGGAGCCATATTTTGGTTCAAGACACTGAAAGCCTCATTGATGCCCATTGACTTCTCATTTATTTCAGTGGATGTTGGGTCAAGACCTTACTGGGCACTAGATTACTTAAAAAACTGTAGTGGAGAAACTTCTGGCAGAGGAATAGAGAGCCAGGAAATACCATGAGGGCCAAGTAACTGCCTCTGGGATAAGATGGACTTGGAAGTTGACAAACAGGCAAGGGGTACTGCCTCTGAACCACATAGATTCTCGGGATTCCTGGGAAAGACAAGGCCCATGCTGCAAACTCAAAACTCTCTCCATGCTGCTCTGCTGCTTCTCCCTCCCCAACTAAAACAGCTTTTTCAGGAAACTACTGGGGAGCTGGAATTTGGGACATGGAGGATGAATGCTTTGCAAAAATTTACTTAAATTGAGTTGCAAGATGGCTAGTTAAAGAGACATTTCAAAAGAATTTACAGGAACAACAATTAAGAGAGTGCAAGACAACAAAATGGCTGCTTCTGCAAGAGGAAGACAAAGTACAATATGATTTAGCATCAGCAGCCCTCACAACATGGGATTTAGGATGGGAAAGAGTTTTAGATTACGGCTCAGATCATAATGCCGAAAGGAAATTTACTTCATATCCATGATCTGGGTTCAGCACTTGGAGAGTGAGACGTTCAGTTTTACTGGGCAATGTCCAGCTAATAAGATTCACATCCAGAAGCCAGTTGGAAAGGTGCATGGAAGGTGGGTGAGTCACATCATTTTTTATTTTGCAAACTGGGGAATCCTCTGCTACCCTCACCACTTTGATCCCACAGGTTCTGAACCAAGTACAGGGAGAGAAACAGAATAAGAGATTGGGAGAGTAAGAGCTGGCTTTCTATGTTGGTAAAGACATTATTAGTCAATTTAGTGACTCTCAGGAATCCAGTCAAAGGTGATTTAATCCTATCCACCTGGCTTCAGACCACAGTGCCACATTTGCAATGGTAGGGATAAGTGGCTAAAGGATATAAGTCTTTCTCCGCAATCACAATTTTACTGGGATTTGGGAGAACTAACATTAAAATAATTTTTAAAAATAGCTTCCATTTGGATGATGTGGTTGAGGCTTTGGATAGTTTGAAAGCTGTAATTTCTGTAATGTATTCATTTCCTAGTGTTTTGCATTTTAAAAAGTTTATCCACATCAACCTTCAAACTAGCCTGAGGTTCAGTTATAGCAGGGTTATCTAAATTGAGAGAATTAAAATGATTCCTTTGTGGGTCTTAACTCTAAAGACCTACAGTTCCCAAATATGAACACATTTAAAGGATCAACATTTTGCTAAATTATTTAAACTCCTTAGAGGATCATAATATACAAATATGAATATTAAAACTATTTTTTTCTGTTCATTCAGATTAGTTGTAAGAGCTGGAAACACTGTGTTATAATTGATCTCCGGTCATGGACACTGTTTACACCCATTATGGGGTTGCATGTTACATATGAAAGTGCTATGGAACTAAATCTAAGAGCTTGCAAAAAACACAGGCCTCAACCTCTTGAGCCAAGGGGCATCTCCCTTAGCTAGCAGTAATTGTACGCCTCTTTTTGTTTCTGGTCATGAGTGGGCACATATAGACACATGTAAATAATGGAATCATACAGTAGCTCACTATTCTAAGTTGTTGCTATTATGAAGGTTATAACAGCTCTCCTTCCCCAGCCTCTTTAATTTCTATTCCCTGCATTTACTAGTGAACAATTAATCACAGTTTTAGCTCTTACATTCCTTCACCAGCCAGATTTTTAAATATTGGATATCCAACCGGTACCTGCAAAATATGTGCAGACACCTTGTGACGGGTCCCCTGGGTGCAACCTGGAACTGGGGTACTGCTGAGACCTCTGTCTCACTAGCCTGGACTCCTTCCCACACTGTGCTGCTGTGACAAGCTGCAGACCACTCCCAGTCCTGCACTTACACAGACCTTTACACAGGCAGGGACATACCCAGCTGCAGTTACATGAATGCTTCTACTAAGTCACTCAAGAACTTCACCCCTTCTTGTCAACTATTGGGAACGGGCCACATCCACCCTAATGGAATTGGCCTCGTTAGTACTGACCTCTCACTTGGTAAGGCAACTATCCGTCTTTTCATGTGCTGTATTTATACCTGCGTACTGTATTTTTCACTGCATGCATCTGATGAAGTGGGTTATAGCCCACGAAAGCTTATGCACAAATAAATTTGTTGGTCTCTAAGGTGCCACAAGGACTCCTCATTTTTGCTGATACAAACTAATATGGCTACCACTCTGAAACCTGACAATAGACTGAGGCTCCAGCCAAAATACCCCGAGCTCCCCAGCCTAGGACCCTGGAGCTGTACTGATCTGCCCTGGTCAAAAGCCTGACCAGTATATGAGTTATTACCCAGTCCATCACTTCTACAAAGGAAAGTGGACATGCATTAACTCTTGCTCCTGAGCTGAGATTTTCCCCCAAGTACTTCACTCAAACCACACTGTTTTAAGTAAAATATAAAACAGATTTATTAACTACAGAAAGATGGGTTTAAAGTGATTATAAATGATAGCAAACAGATCAAAGTAATTTCTTAGCAAATAAACAAAAACACAATTTAAGCCTAGTATACTAGATAGGATTTGAATTAACCAGTGTCTCACCCTGTTGGATAGCATAAACAGTCCACCAAGGTTTCATAACCAGTCAGGCTTCCTTCTTTCCTGCCTGGGACTAGCACTTCCCCCAGTTCAGTCTTTGTTCCTCAGGTGTTTCCATATGTTGTCTTGTGTGGGGAGTGAGGCCACTTGGTAATGTCACTTCCCCTTTTAATAGCTTACTTCATATGATGGTTTCATATATTTTTTGTTTTCTTTTTTGTTTTGTTTTCTTTGTTTCAAGCCAAGTTCCCAGCCCAGTTTGTAGAAAAATACAGGTACCAAAATGGATCTAGTCATATGCCCTTGCATGAGTGATGGCAACGATGAGTGATGGCAACCATTATCCATAGGCTGACTGAAGCGTCCCCAGGACAGTTCATCAGGTGAAGATAAGCTTTCCCCATGGCCCATTGTCATTGTTGATGGGCCATTCAATTTCAATAGAATCATAGAATCACAGAATATTAGTGTTGGAAGAGACCTCAGGAGGTCATCTAGTCCAATCCCCGGCTCAAAGCAGGACCAACACCAACTAAATCATCCCAGCCAAGGCTTTGTCAAGCTGGGCCTTAAAACCCTCTAAGGATGGAGATTCTACCACCTCCCTAGGTAACCCATTCCAGTGCTTCACCACCCTCTTAGTGAAATACTATTTCCTAATATCCAACCTAGACCTCCCAGACTGCAACTTGAAACCATTGCTTCTTGTTCTGTCATCTGCCACCACTGAGAACAGCCCAGCTCCATCCTCTTTGGAACCCCCCATTCAGGTAACACTGCTCTACAGCCAAAATGCTTCTGAAATAAATGTAGTCAAACTTTACTAATTCTGGGTCACTGAGAACAAAAATGATGCTTAAAATTGTTGATTGGCTCTAGTTTTCAAGATATGCTATTGGGTCAGTATATATGACCCTTGACTTGGGAATGGCGGAGGATAAGTGAGTTATAAAGGGAAGGGATCTCAATTTAAACCAGAAATGACTAAAATACATCTTTGACTGGATCTATGAATAAATCTATGACTGGGTTTGGACAGTACTTGCTTTTTAGGCAAAACAATGAATGATGCAATCTGAAGCTGGTATTGCATAATACATGATATGAATTGCATCATGTTATTCCTAGAAGTCATGGATGATGCAATCATAACAAAGCTTACATCACTCTGCTGAACAAATTGCCCTATATCAGCTCTAGAAATCATACAGTGTCATGCTCTCTTATTTGTCAGTGTTTGATTTTGCAAAGGGACACATTTCTGTTTAGCCAAAGTGAGCAGAGACGCCTCGTACTTGTGTGAACAGTGCAGATAACTTTTGCTATGTTTGTGGTGAAGTGATTTTTGCATCACAAAAGCGCAGTATAACCACTATGGTTAAGAAAGCCTATCACCTTTATTTTGGCTGCAGAATTGGAGATCAGGACAAGAGGTGGGCCCCACACATATGCTGCAACACTTGTGCAACAAATCTTCGCCAGTGGTTGAACAGGAAAAGGAAATCTATGCCTTTTGCAGTGTCAATGATTTGGAGAGAGCCAACAGATCATACCAGCAATTGTTACTTCTGCATGGTGCCTCCAGTTGGGAAAGGTGTGTCAAAGAAGAAAATGTGGACTGTGCATTATCCAAACATTCCATCAGCTATACGCCCGGTACCCCACGGAGAAGGACTGCCGGTTCCTGATGCACCAGAATCATTTTCACTTGAGTCAGACGAGGAAGAGGATGAAACTTCTGGTCCTGAACCATCAATGTCACAGGACCCATATTTTCTCCCATTCTCTTCCTCTGAACCACACCTCATAACACAAGGTGAACTGAATGACCTTGTCAGGGATTTGGAACTACCCAAGAGAAAGGCAGAGCTGGGTACAGACTACAGACTACAGCAGTGGAATCTCCTAGCAGGTGATGTTAGGGTTTCCATGTTCCGTGACCGTCAAAAGGATCTTGTCCCATTCTTCTTCATGGAAGGTGATCTTGTGGCCTGCAACAACATCGATGGTGTCATGGCAGCCCTCAACATCGTTCACAAACCAGATGAATGGAGACTGTTCATTGATTCATCGAAGACGAGTCTTAAAGCTGTTTTACTGCATAATGGCAATGTTTTGCCATCAATTCCAGTTGGTCATGCAGTCCATATGAAGGAAACCTATGACAACATGAAACAACTTTTGAGGTGCATAAACTATGAGCAACATCAGTGGCAGCCTTGTGGCGATTTGAAGGTTGTTGCTCTCTTGCTTGGTCTGCAGACTGGATACACAAAGTACTGCTGTTTTCTCTGCAAATGGGATAGTCGTGCAAGAGATTCCTACTACATCAAGAAAGATTGGCCACTCAGACAGTCATTGGAGCCTGGGAGGAAAAGTGTTCAGCATCCACCACTTGTTGAATCAAGGAAGATTTGGTTACCACCCTTACACATCAAGCTGGGTCTGATGAAGAACTTTGTCAAGGCCATTGACAAAACACAAGCAGCTTTCAAGTACCTCCATGGAAAATTTCCAAGGTTAAGTGAAGCTAAGATAAAGGAAGGTGTCTTTGTTGGTCCTCAGATTTGTGAACTTCTTCGAGATGATGCATTTGACCATGCACTGCGTGGCAAGGAGAAGACGGCATGGAAAGCCTTCCAGTTAGTGGCAATAAATTTTCTTGGAAACAACAAGGCAGACAACAACAGGTTGTTGGTGGAAAACCTCCTCAAGGCATACAAAAGCCTTGGTTGCAACATGTCACTAAAGATACATTTTTTGCACTCTCATCTAGATTTTTTTCTACCGAACTGTGGAGCAGTGAGCGACGAGCACGGCGAGCGATTTCACCAGGATATTGCAACAATGGAGAAACACTATCAGGGCAAATGGAGCCCATCAATGCTTGCAGACTATTGCTGGACAGTGACAAGAGATGCTCCATTTAATTAATACAAGAGACAAGCCAAGAAGCGCCGAGTAGACACTGAATAGGACTAAACTATATACATAATATTTTTTTACCTTTTGTTTCATAATAAAATTTATTTATATAACCCTTTTGCTGATTTTTAAAGTGTTACATAAACAGGACAGGTGAAATATTATCATGTAAAGCAACCATAAACACATGAAAAGACCTAGGTTTACAATTTATGATTAAAACTCTACTATCTACACAATATACATAGACCTAAAATGTAAAAACTTAAATATCTTAGAAACAGTAGCCAATCAGTTGTTTTAATTTTCATATTTGAATTCAGCACATCAAAATACATAATAAATAGCACATTTTATCTCTGAAGCAGACGACTTCTCAAAAATTGTAGACTAGTGTAATTAAAGGCTGCTATCAAATCCCCCCTCAGTCTTCTCTTCTGCAGACCAAATAATCCCAGTTCCCTCAGCCTCCCCTACTAAATCATGTCCCCGAACCCCCTAATCACTTTTTTTTTGCCCTCCGCTGGACTCTCTACAATTTGTCCACATCCCTTCTGTAGCAGGGGGACCAAAACTGGGTGCAGTACTCCAGGTGTGGCCTCACCAGTGCCGAATAGAAGGGAATAATCACTTCCCTCAATCTGCTGGCAATGCTCCTACTAATACAGCCCAAATTGCCATTGGCTTTCTTGGCAATGAGGGCACACTGCTGACTCATATCCAGCTTCTCGTCCACTGTAATCCCCAGGTCCTTTTCTGCAGAACTCTTGCTTAGCCAATCAGTCCCCAGCCTGTAGCGGTGCATGGGATTCTTCCTTCCTAAGTGCAGAGCTCTGCACTTGTCCTTGTTGAACCTCATCAGATTTCTTTTGGCCCAACCCTCCAATTTGTCTAGGTCACTCTAGACCTTATCCCTACCCTCCAGCGTATCTACCTCTCCCCCCAGCTTAGTGAACTTGCTGAGAGAGCAATTAATCCCATCATCCAGATCATTAATAAAGATGTTGAACAAAACAGGCCCCAGGACCAACCCCTGGGGCACTCTGCTTGATACCGCCTGCCAACTAGACATTGAGCCATTGATCACTTGCCACTGAGCTTAACAATCTAGCCAGTTTTCTATCCACCTTCTAGTCCAGTCATCCAATCCATACTTTTTTAACTTGCTGGAAAGAATACTATGGGAGACCGTATCAAAAGCTTTGCTAAAGTCAGGATATATCACATCCACCACTTTCCCTATATCCACAGAGCCAGTTATTTCATCATACAAGGCAATCAAGTTGGTCAGGCATGACTTGCCCTTGGTAAATCCATGTTGACTGTTTCTGATCACCTTCCTCTCCTCCAAGTGCTTCAAAATAGATTCCTTGAGGACCTGCTCCATGATTTTGCCAGGGACTGAAGTGAATAGGCCATTCACAGTCTTACTACTTACTAGCTTTTGTTTACAAACATTTATTGAAGAGTATTTTAAATGCTGTTTAAAATGCTTGCTTGTTTGTAATAAATGTAAATATTTGTATGCTATGCAATTCTGTGGTATTCTGTCCTTGACTGTGACTATGAGCTAGTGATAAGATTTTAATTCAGGTTTTAAAAATAATGGCCCTGGGCCAATGTAATACTTTTTGGAAAGACCAAACACTGGCCTGTGTTTCAGCAAAGAATTAAGTGGAAGTGCAGAAAGGGAAGTATAATAATAATATACATAATTTGCCATGATATCCCAGTTGCATATACATATGGAAACAGGATTTTGCACTGAAATCAACTTTAACAGCCAGGGTCACCGACAGTGATGACTACCATGACTGTATAATCAAAAAATCTGTCACAAAAATATAATTTGGGTCTGTTGCACTCAAGGGTATTCAATCTCATCAAAGATCATGAAATTTTACAGTGGTCTCCTATCCTGTGAAACCTTTTTGGTCTGCATCAGGGTAATAGGGAAGTATCTTGGGGAAAGGAAATTAAACATGAATCATCTCACACCATACATATTGGCACAGGTTACTGAAGAAATCTGAATTCAGAATAAGTCAGTTTAAGGCAAGTAATATTTTCCATCTTACCATCTTTTTTCAAAGCCAGTGCAGTAAATTATAAGCACCGAAGAGTTCTAAGATCAGAAAAACTTTAAGATAACTATAGTGGAATGATTGACAGGGGGAAACATGATACGTTCTTTATTGAAAAAAAAATTCAAGTTACACTTTTTATATTGCCTTTCCTTAAATATAGCTGAAACTTTGAATCTCATTGTTAAGGTTGAAAATAAAGTGGGTTTTGAATATATTTAATACATATTTGGCAGTTTGGAAATTTCAAGAGCCCTCTATTATTGTATTTCTGTTCCCCTTGTAGTTACTTATTAACTGTGATCAAATCACCCGTTAACCTTCTCTTTCATAAGCTAAACAGATTGAGTTCCTTGAGTCTATACCTGTACGACATGTTTTCCAATCCTTTAATCATTCTCATGGCTCTTCTCTGAAGCCTCTCCAATTTTTCAGCATCCTTCTTGAAGTGTGGATACTGATTTTTTTTAAAATCCTGAGCACCAATCAGCTCCCATTCACCTCAGTGAGAGTCCCCAGGTGCTCAGCATTTCTGAACAATCAAGCCAGTTATTCAGGAGCGCACTTGGTGATTTAGGAGATTAACTTGAAGCTCCATTTTTGATCAAACTTGGCCTAATACATTCAATTCAATGTATTATTTAAATAATTATAATAAACAGGGGATAACATTTTCAAAAGTGCCTACGTGACTTAGGTCCTACATCCCATTTTCTATGCTCCTAAGTCCCACTGACTTTCAATGAGAGTTAAATGCCTAACCTGTTTAGGAGCTTTTGAAAATCTCACTAAGCACATATTTGCATCTTTAGGTGCTTTAACATTTGTAAAAATCTAGCCCTTAGGAACTGAAGTCAAATAAAAAAAACAGAATTTAAAATCTTTGGCTGTAGGTAATGGTTGGTAACTCAAGGCGTTGTATTTAAGCACGGTTCTTCATATGTATTCTCTGGAATATATGTGGAGCAAAGTCACCTTATGACCTCTGTTTCCTTCAAAAGACTTTTCTAGGACTGACAATTTAGAAGATATCACAGTCGCAAAATGAGGGAGACCATGGGGTATGATTTTGTGGCCCAGTAGTTACTATGCCTGCTAAAGTCTACTTCTGCTAATTGCTGTCGCTTCCAGTGCTTTGTACCAGATTACAGCGAAAAAGCATTCTCTCTCTAAAGAGCTTCATATGCTCTTAAACTGTTTGTTTTATAGTCAATGTCAAAATAATTAGTTTCTTAAAGTCTTTGGTGACATCATGTATAGCGAGGGAAAAAAAGTGATCATAGTCAAGAAACAGTCCCTTGGAAAAATATCACGAAACATTTCTTCAGTATAATGCATTGTCTATTATGTCAGCTACTCAAATTTCATTAAAGCTAATTCTGTCTCCTGTAAAGGTTTATACAGCACTATGGCATAGCCAATGGTTACAAGAAAAGCAGCTGACAAAACTATTTAACTAGAACATACTGTGCAGCTACCAGAACTGCCATTAAGTGTTCACAATATTCCTTTGTCAACATCACTGCTCTTACCCACAATGATTGCTACTTTTTTGCCTGATAATCTTTACTGAACTGGTAAACTTCCAGCTTTTGGGGGCACCAAGATCTGATTTTTCTACCCTAACAATGTCAGCAATGCAATTATTGGATAGGCAATAAGCCAATGGGCACTAAAATGTCTGTGTATGTATGTGTGGCTATCTGAGGTGAAATCTTGGCCCACTGAAGTCAATGTAGTGGCAAAGCTGCCACTAATTTCAAGAGAGTCAGGATTTAACCTCTGATCTATGTATGGATATATGTAGAAGCCCTGTGCAAAGGCTCCAGAGGGGACAGAGCTCTGTACTTCCTTTGTTGGTAAAAAGGGAAAAGTGCTGCCATAGAAAGGTTCATTTGCATAGGCTAACTACCCACAATTCCTCTAGTGACACTTGGGAAGTCACCATATATTTGTACTAAGTATTTTGAGGGGTAGTGGGCTCCCAGAGAGGCTCAAAGAGGGAAAAGTGTTCTTATCTTACAGCAAGGAGCTCATTCAAGTAGTCAGGGTTCTGCTTGGGAATCCTGTGTGTTCTTAGCCCCCCTTCCATGAGGGCTTTGTTGTGAGAATATGCACAGGACAGTAACACAGCTGATTGGACACCAGTGGGCACCTGCACCTTAGTAAAGATTAGTCACTCACTGGGGTTAGATGGTTACCTGGCAAGGCAATGAGCTCCCTTGGAACAGTAGATAGACCTGCACAGGCCATTCAGACTACTGCTACTTGCTGATCCAAACTGAGTGAGATTTGGTGGATGGTGAGAAAGCGCATTAGTATAGAATGCAGTTTCTAGCCCTACCTGTTCACAAGGTGTTAGATCATAAACCTCTCATGAATCCAAGACTGATTATTATCTGCATGGGCCTCAACTTGGGTAGCTTTGAGGGAAATTCCATGTTCCAGGGAAAGTTTGGGTTGTTTACATTTTGCATCTTCAAGTATTTGAGTCCACAGTTTAGGCATCATAGTTGTCTGATTTGTGTGTGCAATAAGATTCTTAAATGTCACAGCACATAAATGATACCTAGAAGTAGTTTCATCCACAACTGAAAGGAGGGCTCCTATTCATTCATTTAAGTTACAACACAGACATAATGCAATATTCCTATATAGATTTAAATAATTTTTTTTTAAATAAAAAATGCCTTGAAATATAAGGTGGGATAATTCTCTTATTCATCCACAAAGGACAATTGACAGTGGGATTAATCTTTCAAGAGACAAAAATATTTAAAAAAACAAGTGTGTGGAAAATGTATTGTATGATACTCACGAGGTTCATATATGGGCATTTTCCAAACAATGAACAATAGTAGGGTTGTCTTCAATTCTGTTTGGACCATTATGTTTTTTGAACATTTTGGATCACATTCAAATATTATGTAAGTAAATGCAGCTCCGCTGGCTTCACTGGAATTACCTCTCCTTCACCTAGGACTGAATTTTGCTCTTTGTCATTTTTCCTCTAGGCTTCATTAGCTACAGCAGGGGTTCTCAAACTTTTGTACTGGTGACCCCTTTCACATAGCACACCACTGAGTGTGACCCCCCCTTATAAATTAAAAACATTTTTTTATATATTTAACACCATTATAAATGCTGGAGGCAAAGCAGGGTTTGGGATGGAGGCTGACATCTCATGACCTCCTCAGGGGTCCTGACCCCCAGTTTGAGAACCCCTGAGCTACAGCAAGGAATTCTACTGCCGGTAATCCTATCACTCTCCTTTTCAAAGTCTGGTTGCCACTCCTTAAACTGGATGTATTGCTGCCAAGAGGTAGGTGTGTAAGAGAATTTGTGTCTGTGCTGCTGAAGAAGAGGATGAACCTGAATATATCCAGGCTGTTTGAATTTTCCAGCGGGATTATGTGGAGCTAGATTTGGTTATTTAGTAGATTCATCTTCTTCTTTAGAATATTCCTATGGCCTATTGGAAGGTTCCTCCTCCCCACACTTTTTTTTAAATGTACTGCACTGAATATAAGCCTTAAACTTGATCTCTATGGGACATCTCTGCACACTACCAATATCAGGAATACTTTTTTTTTAACTGTCAGTTACAATGACAAATCATATCTCTCCCCAGTGCATTTTTAAGTCACTCCTTTTTTCTTGTTATTCATAAATCCTTACTTGCTGGTAAGTCTTCTTGTGACACTTTATTAAGTGTCATTTTACAAGCCTGTTCTGATAATATAACCAGTATCTCTGAGTTCCTTCTATCCGCTATTTCTGTGATAGTAGAACAACCTTTCTAAAAGTAAGTTAAACAGATTGGTAAAACACTTCTTTAGAGATTTCAGACTGACTCCAGTACTGTAAAAAATGACTGGAGGTGGAAGGTGGAGGCAGCAAAGAGGAATAACGCAGTCAAAGCACATTCCTCATATTCAGATACTATATGTTGCAAACAAACTTTTTGTAAAGGTCAGGCATTCATTTTGGGTGTTGTGTAGATGGGGCTGAGGAAGCAGTGATGTGGATTTAGATAAGGTTTAAAGGGGGGGGCGTTTGGCTTTGGATTTGAAGTAAAATAAGGGCTGGGATTTGTGTTTTTGTTGATAGAGCTGAAACTTTGCAAATGCCTATTCAGAGATGTTAACTGCAAGTGAACAAGAACTGGAAAATAGGCTTCTTCAGAGTTTCGATCTATAAACCGAAACTGTGGGGACAGGTTTAGATCTGGGGATTTAAATCCACTCCACATTCAACTAGGTTTGGAGTCAAGTTTTTTCTTTTGGCCAGTTTCTGCCATCGTATTGTTACTTTCTATTTTAATCACTGCTCTAAGATAACAGAGTTTAGCTGTAGCACTCAGAACAGCTAATGTAGCATGCTGAGACCACCAGGAAGAAACCACTGCTCGTCTCCTAGAAGATATAAATTGCCTGAAAAGTCAGTATCAGCAAGAAGTGTGGAATTGAAAAGATGAACATCTAAGAAGCATGTGCAGGAAAAGAGAGACAACTGGGAACAGCTGGAGAGAGGAAAATGGCCCAGAGGGAGGACCTATTAGAAAACACCCTAAGGGAACCTGACAGCCTTCAAAGCAGAAGCCTTTGTGCCTATTCTGAAACAAAGTTTCACTGCTCAGTCTGGCACACTTCCTCAGTGGGAGTGTTCACAAAATATCAGCCATGGATTAGGATCATTCCACTTGGTCAAAGTAAAGAGTTATTTGGAGTGGGGGGGAACAGGATGATTGAACAAAGGCACTCTGGCCTATATGCATCTAACTCCTTTCCCCTTTCAAATAATCTTAGTTAAATCAGCCATATAGGCTCACTACTACATGTTGACCTCTTGAAAAACTGAAGAAAGTTTGTATGAATTTTTGGCCTCCTAAAATTAATATATCTAATAAGCAAATCATTGGCTGGAGCCAAGTGTTGTATGAATTGCCTCACATAGTTCCACCAGTAAGGTATATGATTTGTAATAATATGCCAGGTATTTCAGGCTGTGACCTCCAAGGACTGCCAGTCATGCAGTATCATGTGCCCACAGGACTCCTCAATTTTACAAAACTTTCCTGATACAAAATACATTCTCTAACGCTTTGCATGACTTGTAAAAAAAGCCATGGCGCTAAGGATGCCATGAGTGCAGATTGTAGTAGTCACAGTAGTAGCTGGAAGCAGCTCTTTGATACAAGTCTATATACTTACACTGAAGGGAGGAGAAGGAAGGTCAGCTGGATGGGTGGGGAATGAAAACTTGATATCTAAAAGTGAATTGTTGCAGTTAATACTAATGGTCTCACTCTATTAATAGGAAGTACCTTACACACAGCAGCAAGTAAAGAACATACTATCAGAGACACAAAACCTCCACTACCACTCTCAGAACCCTCCATTGGAAAAGAGGCCAGTAAGGTTGGATCAGAAAGCAGCAGCCCACATAGGCATAAGTTGCTGAGACCACATCACCCTGGGACATCACTCTTTGCATTGTCTCCTCCTTTTGATACAAAGTCAAACCATGGTTTTGTTCCTAACATTCAAAGCCTTCCATATGTCTGGACCGAGACAGCTGAGCAAAACACTCTCTCTGTCTTTGTGACCAGGACCTCGCATGGCAGCTACATTGATCTGGAACAATGGAATTGTCAGTCATAATGGAGAGAGACGCTTGAGTACAAAAGACAACTTTCTTGCCCTTCCTCACCTATGGCTATGGAACTCATTGCTGGATAAGATTAGAATGGCCAGGATCCCCTTCTTACCACCTGCAGAACGAAATACAATACTATAATAAATAGTCAGACTTTATATTAAGGTAATCATTTATGAACCTTTTATAAATGTTAATCCAAGTTATAAGCATGTTACGGGTACTAGAAGTATGTGTTATACAGAGGGGTACAAGAACATCATAAGGAGGTGTTACAGATCACTATAAGTGAGCTATTGACTTGTTGTACTCTAGGAATCTAAAACCAGAGATTAACCATGTATTTAACCATCTGTTAATTATTTATTAACCCTTTGTAAGCATATTTATATATGGAACCTTAATATAAAGTGTGATCAAAATATCATTCCACTAGGGGGTAAGAAGAGAGAAAGTCATTTGTAATATTGAATTTGAAAGATGCTTCCATACTGTGGTGTGAAGCATGGTACAAATACCTTGATAGATCATATAAATTTAGGGGGATGGGATCACAGGAATGGGTAAGCTATTCTGTGAGTGGCAAGGAAAGGCACAAGTGCACTCATATTTCCAGTTTTATTTCAAGATTTGCCCATCCCTAGCTCACATGCATCCGATAATTTTAATAGAAACTTTCCTTCTACAACAACGCCAAAAGTAACCAGTTAATGCTATCAGCCAACACAAAGTAAAGTTTGTCTTAAAAAAAAAAAAAAAAAAAAAACAACTAACCCTAGCTTGGAGTGACTCAAAAAAAAGGGGAAAATTCAAATTTCTACATTATCAGTAGTGTTCAAGTTAAGGGCCCATTTTTGCCACCCTTACTCATACTCACTGTCCCGTTGATTTCAACAGGATCACTTGTGTAGTAAGATACTATTCAGCATGATCATAAGTGGAACAACTGGGCCCTAGGCCCTGAGGCATTTGCAGAGGGGGAGACCGTGACAACTGTAGATGAAGCGGCTGCGGACATCCTTCATCACAAAAGTGTTTTGAAAACACCTGCTACCTGGTGCGATCTGGTTCATGCCAAAGAAAAAAAGACATATTATTCTTCAGAATGTTTTTAAGGGGTAGGAATAAATGCCACCATTGCCAGGGGTAGTTTTGCAGCATCCAGAGGAGAAATGAACTGGTCTATGATGTCACTCAATTTCCCCCATCACTTTGAACACTGAGTTTTGAGGAGAAGAGACCTCCTTAAAAAAAGACAGCAGACATGAATAGACTCTGAAAATTATGTAAAAATAAAGAAGTGAATGTGCTGCCAGGCTTGTATACCAAGCCTCATCTCAGAGTGATTTTAAAGCCAAATTATGAAGCCCCTGACAATAGGGTTTAATAATGAAAATGCATGCACAACCCTAACCATGGCAGTTTAAATGGCATCTCTGTAATACGGTATCTAACTGAGAGCATTCCAATCAGCCAGAACAGTGTGATCCACTGAGGAATCATGATCAAGTAGCTATTAGGCCGAACGGTATTGTCAGAATTCCTCAATTTATGCAGCTGCTTTCAGAGAACCGAGTCATGAAGCTTCCAAATATCAAAACGGTTCAATATCTAACGGAACATGTATTTAAGGAAAATTGGCCCCCAAATTACTGTTCTATAGTCATTTGTTCTTTTCCAGTTCATAGAAAGACTAAAGTAGAAGTTATTTTTAAAAATTCAATATTGGGGGGGAGGGGAGGAGGGATTCTGAAGTTTCCTTAGAAAAAAGTTCAAGTTTAACCAGCTGTATTGCTTTTTGTATAAAGCTTGAATGTTAACTTGGATTATAAACTCAATGTTTTTTGTCTTCTTTTGTAGTTTTTTTCATTTGCATTTTGGACAATTTAGCAGCTGGCACAAGTTTAGGTATGAATTGTTCTTTCTTCCTTTGTGCCTAACTTTAAGCACGTGAGTAGTCCCATAAAGTTAGGCTCATGCATAAGTACCACACTGTGTCAGGCCTTAAATGAGGAGAGGGGAGCGCAAAATGCCTGGGTGAACTAGAATAAGGAGAGCATTCTACACATTGGTCATGGTTTAAAAAGAAATGCAGAGGGCAGCTTCTCGGCTGGTGTATATTCTCATAACTCCATTTACCTCAATGGAACTATTATAGTTAAACCAGCTGAGGAGCTGCTCAGAGAGAATCTGTTTTATCTCTGCCTTCATGTATACAGTGTTTCTTCACTTCTCCTTTCAGGCTGGAATAACCTCTGCAAAAATGGCATGTACAAGGCATAAACAATGGGTGAAAAACCACTGTAACTAAATAGTCATTGTGAACTGTCATATGTCACCCATTTGTTGCTGCCAACTACTATATAGGTCCAATTTTCCTATCCTTATTCATGCAACTAGCCACACTGATTTTGGTGAAGGTATGCATGAAGTATGTATAACAGTGGTATAATATGGCTCGTAGGCCCAGATCCTCAAACATGCCATTTAGGTGCCTAACTTTCTTTGAGGATCTTGATCTTAGTGATCTGAACCAAATTTTCCTCAATCTCCAATTAGCCGGATCCAGTATTTCAGCATATTCCGAATCTGAATTAGATTGTATTTGGCAATGTATTCCTCTAACAGAGATTCTTGAAATGACACTCAAGGAGTTCCTGGAACAGAGCCGGAGAGAGATGATAAAAATCTTCCACAAAATTATTTATCTATACTGCACAGATTGAAGAAAGCTTTGTCCTTTTTTTTTCATGGGACAGTTTAATCAGATATCTTTGAATATTCTGGCTAGAATAAAGTAAGCTTAATAAACATTCACTGGCTGAAAACATTCACTGGCTGTAATAGCTCGATATTTGTTTCCTTTTCTCTTCTTAATGCCTTTGAAAGAAACCATTTGAAGTTCTGTGGTGTCTGAACTTCTCCTGCACTGAAGTGCATATAGAGATGAGAAGAAAAGCCAAGCTGACTATTGTGATCATGCTTTTCTTTTTGGTCCTAGAGATAAGGCTCTGCAGAAATCTGCTATGTGGTACTGAATTTAAGGAGATGAGTGAGGCAATGGCAGCAGGCTCCAGGCTTTCAGTAATACTGCTATATTTGTGTGGAGACACAATAATGGGGTGGATAAAAAACCTGCCTCAGTAGAAAATAAAGGGGCTAATCCTACACCACTGAGCTCAATGGGAGTTTTGCCATTTACTTCAGTGGGAGCAGGATCTGTTCCGGAGAGATTTTGTACCATCATATAGTACACAATAGTATGAAAGTTAATAGATACTAAGGGCCTGAGCCTCTCCTGCCTGCACCATGTGAGTTAGTAGTATTTTACACACACTTTGTACAGGTATAAATGGAAACCCAAGGGACAAGATAATACAATGGAGACTCGGGCCTTAGATTCTGTTCTTGGTATAAAGGTGTAAATCAACACCACTGAAATCCTGCCACCCTGTAAGAAGTGTAACAGATATCAGAGCCATGCCCACTGTCTCCTCTCTTTTATATTTTGCAGCTCAAAATATAGTCAAATATTTTATTTTTACGGAAAACAAAATCCCTTTAACAGACACATGTTTGCATTGAGATCTTCATCAATATTTTAAGATTAACAGTCTGGTCATTCATGAAATAAGTACACAGCCTATGAGTCAGCAGCATTTCCTTTCCGGTGCCATATCCATGGTCTTTTGCAAGTCCACACAGGACAAACAGACACAAAAGGGGCTAAATTCATCAGATAATTTATTCACAGCCAGTAATTTGACTTCTGCTACAAGCACTTTTCAATCCAAACATCATGTCTCCTGAACTAGGAAAAAGGAATATAAGACTATTAAACCACACAAGGGAAGCTTAACCTGCACACTGAAAAGCGCTGCACCAGCTTTCAGCGATCACTTCAGGACCAGCTGGAGTTTTCAGGTTTCATTACAAACATGAAATTCAGCCCAGCTTCGATGAACTGTTCAACAAGGTTTGCAATCTGGATTTTGTTTCAAAGTGACTCTGGGATAGTTCAGAGTTTTGAATGACACCAAGCAGTTCTACATGTTTTGACAGAAAACCAAGTGACACCCAGAGTTTTTTAAAGAGTTTTGCTTTGAAATTTAAGAACTGTTCAAGCCTCAAACTCAAAGCAAAACTCAGAAGGTGTGAACCAATGTGAATTGAACCAAAAGAAACAGTTGAATTCTACCCAGTTCTAAAATAATATAAGGAAATATAAAAATGGGTCAGAAAAATAAAACCTTTTCATTTTGAATCAGGCCCATGATCTTGAAAATTATAGCAGAAACATTATAATTTCACTGCTTTTGTGAAATGCATTTATACATTAGTCTGCTTTCTAATTCAAGCTGACCACATTGTTTGCTGTGAATACATTACCTAAGAAATGTATTCTTTTTTGTTTGTGAATTATTTGCAAACTGACTTGGATTTTTATGGGCCAGATTCTGAGATGCTTCCACTGAACGGCACCTTGTTTCATAAACAGTCCCATTTATTTCACTGGGACTATTTCTGGAGTACAGTGCTACTGAGTGTGATTAAATCGATCGGAGTCTAGCCCTATGAATGTATTTGACATGTGTAATTGTTGGTGTGTTAGACCCAGACCAGTTGGGAACAGCAGAGTAGCAGAAGGGAGATATACTGGCCACTGGATAAGTAGTTTTCTGTTCCCTAAGTGACCAGACCAGGGGCTGCTCCAGGCTAATAGACCACCTGACTCCAATTAACCTGCTAAGAGTCAGGTGAGGCAGTTAAGCACCTGACTCTAATTAAGGCCCCTCTGATGCTATAAAAGGGCTCACTCCAGTCAAGCCAAGGGGATCCAGGGAGCCAGAGAAGAGGAAGTGTCTGAGAGGAACTGGGAGCAAGAGGTGTGCAAGAAGCTGAGAGTGAGTAGGCATACTGCTGGAGGACTGAGGAGTACAAGCATTATCAGACATCAGGAGGAAGGTCCGGTGGTGAGAACAAAGAAGGTATTGGGAGGAGGCCATGGGGAAGTAGCCCAGGGAGTTGTAGGTGTCTTGTACCAGGAGGCACTCTAAACAGCTGCAGTCCGCAGGACCCTGGGCTGGAACCCGGAGTAGAGGGCGGGCCCAGGTTCCCCCCATACCTCCCAACTCCTGCTCAAACACAGGAGGAATTGACCTGGACTATAGCTTCTACCAGAGGGGAAGGTCTCTGGACTGTTTCCTGACCCACAGGAATCTGTGAAGCGAGCAAATCCGCCAATAAGCGTGGGACCCATCAAGGTAGAGGAGGAACTTTGTCACATTGGACAAAGTGCATACATGAACACATTTTTGCCTATGAGTGTTCATGAATTGCTCATTTCTACTATGTCTTCTTGGCTACTTGTGGCCACCTAAATCACATGATAGCATTTCTCCTCCATGACTGGATGACTAAAACTTTTAAAACCAGAATAAGCCATACTGGGTCAGACCAATGATCCAGCTAGCCCAGTATCCTGCCTTCTGACAGTGCCCGGTGCCTTATGCTTCAGAGGGAATGAACAGAATGTGGCAATTATTGAGTGATCCAAGCCCTTTTGTCCAGTCCCAGCATCTGGCAGTTGGAGGTTTAAAGACACCCAAAGCATGGGGTTGCATCCCTGGCCATGTTGGCTAATAGCCATTGATGGACCTATCTTCCATGAACTTATCTAATTCTCTTTGAACCCAGTTATACTTTTGGCCATCACAACATCCCCTGGAACCAAGTTTCACAGGTTGACTGGATGCTGTGTGAAGAAATACTTCCTTTTGTTTGTTTTAAACCTGCTGCCTGTTAATATCATCAGGTGACCCCTGGCTTTTGTGTTATGTGAAGGGTAAATAACACTTCCTTATTTACTTTTTCCACGTCATTCATGATTTTATAGACCTCTATCATATCTACCCCTTAGTCATCTCTTTTCTAAGTTCCTGTTGCCCTTCTCTGCACCTTTTCCAATTCTAATGTTTTGTTTTGTTTTTTTTGAGATGGGGCAACCAGAACTGCATGAAGTATTCAAGATGTGGGCATACCATGGATTTTATAGCAGCATTATATTTTCTGTTTATTATCTATCCCTTTTCCAATGGCTCCCAACACTGTTAGCCTTTTTTGACTGCCGCTGCACATTGAACAGATGTTTTCAGAGAACTAGCCACAATGATGCCAAGATCTATATCTTGAGTGGTAACAGCTAACTTAGATCCCCATCATTTTGTATGTATGGTTTGGACTATATTTTCCAGTGTGCATTACTTTGCACTTATCAATGTTGATTTTCATCTGCCATTTTGTTGCCCAGTCACATAGTTTCATGAAGCCCCTGTGTAACTCTTTACAGTCAGCTTTGGCCTTGAGTAATTTTGTATCATATGCAAACTTGCCACTTCACTGTTCACTTTGTTTTCCAGATTATTTAAGAATATGTTGAACAGCACTGGTCCCAGTACAGATCCTAGGGACCTTATTATTTGTCTCTCTCCATTGTGAAAACTGACCATTTATTCCTACCTGTTGTGTTCTATTTTTTAATCAGTTACTGATCTATGGAAGCACTTTCCCTCTTAACCTATGACTGCTTTGTTTACTTAAGAGCTTTTGGTGAGGGACCTTGTCAAAGGCTTTCTGAAAGTCCACTACATCCACTGTATCACCTTTGTCCACATCCTTATTTGTAACCTCAAAGAATTCTAAGAGATGGACAAGGCATGATTTCCTTTTGTAAAAGCCATGTTGACTCTTTCTCAACATATTGTGTTCATCTATGGGTCTGCCATTTTGTTCTTTACTGTAGTTTCAACCAGTTTGCCTGGTAATGAAATTAAGCTTCCTGGCAATTACAGGCCAGTATAGCCCTTGGAGCATCTTTTAAATGGTATTACATTCACGATCCTCCAGTCATCTGATCCAGAGGCTGATTTAAGTAACAGGTTACATACCACAGTTAGTAATTCTGCAATTTTATATCTGTGCTTCAGAACTCTTGGGTGAATATCATCTGGTTCTAGTGACTTATTTAACAATTTGTTTCCAAACCACCTCTACTGATACCTTGGTCTGAGACAGCTCCGTAGATTTGTCACCTAAAACTAATCTTCCCCACATCTTCTGCAACTTCTCTGAAATGGCCTTGACTTCCTTGAATACTTCTTTAACACCTCGATCATCCAATGGCCCACTAATCGTTTGGCAGGTTTCCTGTTTCTGATATATGTAAAAAAAAATTATTAACTTTTGTGTCTTTTTATTAGTTGTTCTTCAAATTATTTTTTGGCCTGCTTAATTATATTTTTACACATGCCAGAGTTTACAATCTTTTCTGTTTTCCTCAGTAATATTTGACTCCCAATTTTTAAAAGATGTCTTTTTGACTCTAATGGCCTCTTTTACTCTGTTTAGCCATGGTGACTTTTTTTTTTTATTTGGTGGTCCTCTTACTTTTCTGTTTTGATTTTTTTAATTGAGGTATACATCTATTTTGAGTCTCTATTGTGGTGTTTTTAAAAAGTTTCCTTGCGGCTTGCAGGCATTTTACTCTTGTGACCGTTCCTTTTAATTTCCATTTAACTAATCACCTCATTTTTGTGTAGTCCCCTCCCCTTTGAAGTTAAATAGTACTGTGGTGGGTTTCTTTGGTATTTTGCCCCCTACAAGGATGTTAAATTTCATTACTGTCACTATTACCAAGCAGTTCAGCAATATTCACCTCTTGGACAAGATTCTGTGCTCCTGTGCAAGAGGATTAAGTCATGAACTGCCACTCCCCATGTGCCTTCCTGGACTTGCTGCTCCAAGAAGCAGTCTTTAATGGTATCTACAAATTTTATCTCTGCATGTTGTCCTGAAGTGATATGTATCCAGTCAATGTGGGGATAGTTGAAATACCCATTATTATTGGCTTTTCTGTTTTTGTAACCTCTCTATTCTCCCTGAATATTTCACAATCACTGTCATCATCCTGGTCAGCTGATTAGTAGCATATTCCTACTGCGCTACACTTATTATTCAAGATTGGGAATTCTATCCATAGAGATTCTATGGTACAGTTTGGTTCATAAGATTTTTACTATATTTGACTCCAGGCTTTCTTTCACATATATTGCCACTCCCCCATTAGCATGACCTACTCTGTCATTCCTATAGATTTTGTTCCCTGTAGTACTGTATCCCATTGATTATCATCATTCCACCAAGTTTCTGTGATGCCTATTAAATCAATATCCTTATCTAGTACCATGCACTCAAGTTCACCCATCTTAGTATTTAGACTTCTTGAATTTGTATATAAGCACTTATAACATTTGTCAATATTTAGTTGTCTGCCTTCATGGGATGTAATTGAATGGGACTTTTTTTGTTTGACTGTTTCTCTTCAGTTCCTACCTGTATTTTACCAATTTCTATCCTCTCGTCCTTACTAGAATATAGAATATCCCCCCTAATAAATCTTCCTCTAAGGGAAGTCTCCGTCAGAATCATGTGTTCCACTGCACCTGTCTGCTTTGCTACAGCTCTTAATTTAAAAACTCCTTTACAACCTTTTTAATTTTACATATCAGCAATCTGGTTCTGTTTTGGTTTAGGTGAAACTAGGGTGACCAGATCACAGGGATGAAATATCGGAACGCAGGGGGGAAGGGGGCGGAGCAAAAAAAAAAAGCAGTTTCGCAGGGGCCCCAGCTGCGCTGCCGGATCGTACACAGCGCCCCAGCGTTTTGCTGCGCTCCAGCGGCTCCTTCCCGGCGGGGCGAGCCACTGGAGCTCAGCCGAGTGGGAGAGGCGTGGGGATCCCCAGCAGTGGCGGGGAAGTTTATGGGTTCCGGGGACCCCGGCTGGCTCCTCGCCCCTGTCAGCCTGCTGCCCCGCCTGGGACAAGTCTCGCCCCCGCAGCCCCTCTCCGCCACGTGTCTCTGGCAGCCCATGCCGCCCACCCGGGCCAGAACCAGCCCCGGTGGCTGCCTGCACGCAGCCCGGGCCATGCCCAGCTAGGCCCCGGCAGCCGCAGCAACTTCCCCTCCTGTGCTCCTGGTAGATGCCCGACCCTCCTTCCTCCATCCCCCCTCCACACATCCCGCCTCCTGACCTCCTCCGTCCATCCCCCTCACATCCCATGCAGCACCGCATGCTGGTGTCCGGTGGCCTCCCTTCAGCTCTTGCGCAGTCACCATACAGCTGATCAGCGGCACGCAAGCCTGGGAGGGAGGGGAATGCGGGCTGCATGCTTGGGGAAGAGTTGGGGCCAGGGCGGGGATTTGGAGAGGGATCCAATGGGGAAAGGAGGGGGCGGAGTTGGGGCGGGGGGGGCGTGAGCGCCGGAGCAGAGGACAAATGTGCTTTTTTGTCCAGTGTCCCGACCGAACATCGGTCGGGACGCGGGACAAAGAAGCAAATATTGGGACAGTCCCGATAAAATCAGGACATCTGGTCACCCTAGGTGAAACCCATTCTTACGGTATAGGCTCCCAGCTATTGGATTGTTTCCCTCTGGTCCAGCTTGATGATCTTCCTCAAGTCTTTCATCCTCCTCAACAGCACAGAGGCTGTCAGCCTGGGGGTGGAACTGCTCTGCTGTGTCCCTTAAAGGCTAGTCTATGTACCTCTGTCTCCCTTAGCTCCTGCAGTTCAGCCACTCTGGTCTCAGGAGCCCATACTAGGTCTCTGAGGGCCATGAGTTGCTTGTATTGAATGCACACATATGTCACCTAGTCACAAGGTAGGTAATTGTACATGCTGCATTCAGTGTAATAAACTGGGGAGTCCCCACTCTGCATTATTTTGATTCTTACTGGGGTGGGGGTTTGTTTGTTCTTTTCTTTGGGGGAGGGCGGTGGTTACTGGCCTAAGTTTAGAGTATGTTTGTTGCATCTGGCTCTCACGTTCCCTTTCTAAACTCCCTCGCAAAACTCCCCTGTGTTCCGCTTCTGTTTGCTAGCTCCTCTGGTTGCTTAGGAGCTTGCTTTTAAAAACCCTGTTCTTCCTGATTTAACCCCACCCCCTTCTCAAGGAATCCTACAGTGATCAGGGATCAAAGGATAGCAGGCTAGACCCTCCTTAGGAAGCTCTCAGCCTTGCCTAGTACAGTGGCTCTCAACCTTTCCAGATTACTTTACCGCTTTCAGGAGCCTGATTTGTCTTGCGTACCCCCAAGTTACACCTCACTTTAAAACTACTTGCTTACAAAATCAGACCTAAAAATACAAAAGTGTCACAGCACACTACTACTGAAAAATTGCTGACTTTCTCACTTTTACCCTATAATTATAAAATAAACCAATTGGAATATAAGTATTGTACTTACATTTCAGTGTATAGAGTATATAGAGCAGTAAAGACAGGTCATTGTCTGTATGACATTTTAGTTTGTGCTGACTTCGCTAGTGCTTTTTATGGAGCCTGTTGTAAAACTAGGCAAATATCTAGATGAGTTAATGTACCCCCTGGAAGACCTTGGCATACCTCCAGGGGTACGTGTACCCCTGGTTGAGAGCCACTGGCCTAGCAGACTGCTAGACTCAGCACACAGCCCCCAGACAGACCACACTATGAATGTCAATCAAGGAGGCACACAGCAAGGAAGCAAGCATGCATACAACAAACAGACAACAAATAAATATCAAAAACCAAAACTAGCAATAGATACTCTTGTTAGCACATGAATAACAATATTGGCCTGCAAATACGGTTATGTGCATGAAGAATTGCCTGACCCAAAGCAGTCATGAATAAAAAAAATCTGTGAAAATGTCTGTGAATAGTGGAAAAAAAGGCAATGCATGTAGTTGAATTCTAAATTCTGTTCAGTTCAAATCACTGTTTATGAAACCTGTTCTTGCATTCTTCAATCAGGTCAACTTGTCATGCATTTTGCTAAAATATGCTTTACTAGCAAAGTGGCTGGAGTTTAAATGGCTTGCTAATATTACAGCACTTATCCCAAGACTAAACTGTTGCTAGCAGGTTATACTGGTATTCTTGAGGTAGACAGGTTGTATAAAAGACTTCTGTTCACCACTTCAATATTTGCAGTTTTTCTTACGCCACTAATGATATCTAAAAGGAAGAATTTTTTTATTTTATTGACAATGTCTTTAAGATGCACAATAGATAAGGTACCTTTTTTTAGCTCCATATGTATTGCCATTTTGCACAAAGAAGTTTCTAAGCATGTGAGCTCTTCACTGTGGAAAACCCAGTGGGAAATACAAAAAAAAAGAATAATTTGCTAAGGATGTTTTCAAATGTTGAAAAGCAGCCACATAATATAGTGATGTTTTTAGCAAGATAGTCATCCCTGATTAGTATACAAAATTTACTATAATAAGAAATAACCAAGAAATTTCAAAGTGAAATTAGCATCTATTTCGTTGTGACTAGCCTCACATAGTGAGTTTTAAGCTTGTTGTGAGCACACTCTAGTGGAAATAGGCAGTATTACAGCTACACTACTTTTAATATTTTAAAACCTCAAAGTCTTAGTCAAAATACCCTAGTGAAAAATTGTGTCAGTTCCTGCAACCCTATCCACAGTTGAGATAAATGCTAAATTAGAATAGCAGAGAAGTTTTGGCTAACAGAAATAGTTCAACAGCATAGTATGGTGTTTCAATAACATTGTTTTATTGTATACTCAGGACAAAGGGGTCTTGATCCATGACTTGGGCTCCTGGCTCTATGGTAACGCAAATAATAAATAACTGAGAAAATAAGCAAATAAAATACTATTTAATTTACTTCCATGAAGCCAGTGAGAGACTTTTCAGAAGATTTAAATTATTTTTCTTTTTGTATTATAACACACATACTGATTTTATTCAAATAGGAAGAACAGTATTTTCAACATCTTTATAATATTATTTATCAGTATGTATCCCACTTCTTTATTCAGAGAGAAAGTATGAATCATTAATACCCATCAGCAGTACAGATCAAAATTACAGAATGTCAAGAGGTTTCATGAATATGAAAGTTAGTCAGAGGATTAGATTTAATGATCACTGCTCTTAGGATTTAAAGATATAAGAGCATATTGGCCTTCACTGCTTTTTTTCTTTTTCCTGACTTATATAGCACTTTGAAATTAACTTTCATTGCTAATTGGTAAGATCATTTTGGAAGTATTTTACATACTGAGAATTAGCAGGGTGAGAACTCTGATTAAAACTCAGACATTTTTGATACTTAGCAAGGTTTCCCTTTAAAGAAATTGGCAATACAAGTATGAACATTAGAATTAATGTAAAAATCCTGGGAGTTATGAATTTCCTTGAGAAGGTAGAACTAAAACTTTACTCAATCAAGATCCAGCTATTTAATCTGTGTTGTGAATTGATCACCATAGAATGTACATGTCTGCAAACATAAATGAATGGATTGTGAAGTGGATGAGCACTGCTGACGCACAGAAATCTTTGAGTACAAATACTTGGTAAAACTCAGTGTAAGAAGTTAGGGTTCATCATTTTCAATTATAAGACATAAGAGGGAGAGAAATTGCCCTTTGGGGTCCAGACAGTGGAAATGTTTAATTATACTAAGGGGTATATTTTGAGTTATCATTTATTTGTATCACAGCAATATCTAGAGGCTCCAATCAGGATGACAGCCTCATTGTGCTAGGCACTGTACCAACATATAAGACAGATCATTTCCAGAAGAGCTTACAGTCCAAAGAGACAAGACAGACAAAAGGTGGGAGAATGAAAGTATTATTTTCCCCATTTTACAGATGTGGAACTAAGCACAGAGAGATTGAGTGATCTGCCCAACAATTTGGCAACTTTCCAACTCTTCCACAGACTATCATAAAAAATTCATTGGAATCTTTCAAATGAATTTTGTTTAAAACTTTATTTCAAGCATGTAATGCTGGTACAGTAAATTCCATTTATGACCCAATTCTCCTCTCATTAAAATCAATGGAAAAGCTCCTATTGACTTCAAGAGGATTTGGATAAGACCCTTAAATAGTACCCTGGTAAAAAAAAATCCCTTCTTAATAACACCGATCGTCAGGGAACAGTTTTGTTGCCATGTATTTAAATTACTGTCTACATAACAGATTAATGGCACACGTAGTTCTAACATGGCTTTTTAAAAGAATGCTATTTATAGATGTTTGCAGCTATGGGGTTTGCTGGAATCAGTTTCCTGCTTGATACTCAATAAGTGAAACTTACTTTAATGGTTGCATGACATTCTTATCGATAAACTAGGCAAATACAATTTAGATGGGGCTACTATAAGGTGGGTGCATAACTGGCTGGATAACCATACTCAGAGTTGTTATTAATGGCTCCCAATCCTGCTGGAAAGGCATAACGAGTGGGATACCGCAGGGGTCTGTTTTGGGACCGGCTCTGTTCGATATCTTCATCAACGACTTAGATGTTGGCATAGAAAGTACGCTTATTAAGTTTGCGGATGATACCAAACTGGGAGGGATTGCAACTGCTTTGGAGGACAGGGTCATAATTCAAAATGATCTGGACAAATTTGAGAAATGGTCTGAGTTAAACAGGATGAAGTTTAACAAAGACAAATGCAAAGTGCTCCACTTAGGAAGAAAAAATCAGTTTCACACATATAGAATGGGAAGAGACTGTCTAGGAAGGAATACGGCAGAAAGGGATCTAGGGGTTATAGTGGACCACAAGCTAAATATGAGTCAACAGTGTGATGCTGTTGCAAAAAAAGCAAACATGATTCTGGGATGTATTAACAGGTGTGTTGTGAGCAAGACACGAGAAGTCATTCTTCCGCTCTACTCTGCTCTGGTTAGGCCTCAGCTGGTGTATTGTGTCCAGTTCTGAGCACCGCATTTCAAAAAAGATGTGGAGAAATTGGAAAGGGTCCAGAGAAGAGCAACAGGAATGATTAAAGGTCTTGAGAACATGACCTATGAAGGAAGGCTGAAAGAATTGGGTTTGTTTAGTTTGGAAAAGAGAAGACTGAGAGGGGACGTGATAGCAGTTTTCAGGTATTTAAAAGGGTGTCATAAGGAGGAGGGAGAGAACTTGTTCACCTTAGCCTCTAAGGATAGAACAAGAAGCAATGGGTTTAAACTGCAGCAAGGGAGGTCTAGGTTGGACATTAGGAAAAAGTTCCTAACTGTCAGGGTGGTTAAACACTGGAATAAATTGCCTAGGGAGGTTGTGGAATCTCCATCTCTGGAGATATTTAAGAGTAGGTTAGATAAATGTCTATCAGGGATGGTCTAGACAGTATTTGGTCCTGCCATGCAGGCAGGGGACTGGACTCGATGACCTCTCAAGGTCCCTTCCAGTCCTAGAATCTATGAATCTATGAATGTTTTAATGGCATGTACATTGCATGAAACAAACTAATCTATCCCACATAACATATTCCAATGGATCTCTGAACTGGTATGTTCTCTTAATTGGCGTATTTCAGTTTCTACCATTGGTGCCAATTAAGAATATCCTACTGTATTAGGTTTCCCGTAACATTTCAACTTTTGCAACTCAAATGTCAGGAGCTAGTTACTTATTTTATTTATTTACAGAGCAGGGGGCTTGTTAGTTGCTCAGAGGAATATTTTATCACCTGAGATTCCTGCTGGAAGAAAAGTCTTTTTTCAAGAAACTAGGAGGATGACCGAGTATCAACTGGAAGATTGACCTCCAGAAAGAATTCAGTGTAGAGATTTATTTCAGCAATGACACAGGAGAGAAAATAATTGGCATGTATGCACATACGATTCTTTAGAAAGCCCAACATTTTTAAACTTGGTTGTCTCAAGTTAAGGATACAGGTGCCTAAACCAATGTTTATATGCGTAAAACAAGTATTGAGGTGCCAGATACAAATGTAGGTGCCAAAACTTTAGTTATCCAAGTCTGAAAATTGTGGGTTCAGATTGCTATGTCAGCAAACCAAAAGAAGACATGTAGTCAAATGCTGGAATATTATGACCCGATGAAACTGGCAAGGAAGAAGAGAAAGTAATTATTTTGAGTTAATAGAACAATACATTTAGGAATGTAGAAGAGTTGACTCACTGCTAGGATGCCTCCTCATAGCTGGGAGTGGCATAGCAGCTCTGTCCCTGTCTGGCATTCCCTGCCAGTCGTCACTCCAGTCCCACAGTGATCCACCACTTTTTGTGACTCAACCCTCCAGCCAAGTTATGCTTTAATCCTACCCCTTCTGGAGGGAACAGGAAGCCCAACTAATAACAGTCCAATGTCCTCACAAAAGAGGTTTTGGACCCAGTTCTGGACCCTGTGGTCCTCCAACCTTCTCTTGAGGTTTGGTCATCCTTATCCCCTTCTCTGTATTCAGACCCACCCCTTGCTACATCCATGGGCCTCTTCCTACCAGAGTCTGTCACAAGACCTTTTCCCCACAACCTCTCTAGGTTCACCTTTCCCTCAGAGTTAGGACTGACAGGGCTGTCCCCAGGAATCCCCCATAGGTGCTGGAACAAGGGGTGCTGGCAGTGCTGCTACTCCCCTTGGCTTGAAGTGATTTCCATTATATACAGGGTTTACGGTTTGGTTCAATGGCTCTCAGCTCCCCCACTATACAAATTGTTCCAGCACCCCTGGAATCCCCAAATAAATCTCAAACCAGAAATATAACTTAACCCAACTTCTACTCTCCTCAGTATTGACCTGTCATCCCTCTTAAGTTTTTCTTACACAATTCCTCAGTTAAATGTCTCTCAGGGCTCTCTCCCTGGAGATTGTTCCTGCCCTTTTGTCAGGGCTTCTCAGCAGAGACTGCTCCACTCTAGTAGCTGCTCTGGCCTCCTGCCAGATGTTTCTATTCAGGACAGGATCCCAGGGCCAACTCCCTCACATGAGTCCGCTTCTATTCTGGGCTTCCTCGCTTTATAGCCACTACCCAACTCCTCCCCCAGCTAAGATTCATCTTCAGTTAAATCTGGGTCACCCTCCAGGTTAAACCACGTAGCACAACTAGACAGTCAGGCCCACATTAAGCCAGTGCTTGCCTGTGTGGAGTACACACCTCATCACAAGGAGTGACATGGACATAACTGGATCATGGAAAGTTCTAGGCCTAATTTTCACTTACCCTAAGTGAAAGCAAGGGTTCTACAGGGAACTTGAGAATCAGGCCCTTCATGTTTTACAATTCACTGCTAGATAAGATAGTATACTGAGGATAGGAACCAAAGAAACTCTAGAATAGGGGGAGAGAGAGTGTGTGTTCCCACAGTAAAAATAGGCTATCAAGCAAATAAAAATACTGAATGGGCACCTCTTTAAAATTAGAATGATTGTATTCCCTTGTTTTGCATCCTAAATGTGAAGTATCTGAAAAATTGAGTGGGCACATAACTTATTAACACAATAGCTGTGACAGAGCGAGGAAAGGATTGGAAAAAATAAAAATAAAGGGGAAAATGCATTCTGTCAAGCATGAAGAGAGGCATGGGAAGTTAAACAGAGGAAATCATTCTAACACTTTAGTCCACATGTAAAATGTGGTGCAAATTTCTGGTTGCCTTATTATGTAAAATGGTATTATAGAAATAAAGAAAATAAAATCTGGGTGATACAAGCGCTTGAGGAACTTCTGTTATTTAAAATAGTTAAGAACATAAGAGCGGCCATACTGGATAGACCAATGGTCCATCTATCTCAGTATTCTGTTTTCTGACAGTGGTCAGTGCAGACTGCTTCAGCAAGAATGAACAGAACAGGGCAATTTTCAGTGATCTGTCCTCTTTGGTCCAGTCCCAGATGTAGTAGGAAGAGAGCCTGAGACGTAAGCCCTTGTATCAGAGGCCTGGTATGAGGCCTGAGCTAAGTAGTCAAAACTTTGCTGATATAAAGCAAAATTATGTTGTGAGCAAGAGGCAAGCCCTACTCACAGAATTTGGCAAGCACAGGGCTGATGTTGCAAAAACATATATTCCTAAGAGTTGCTAGGCAGAAAGCACTCACTCAAGCACATTCCAGAAGGATGGTACCAGAACACCCTGATACCAAACACATTCCCCAAATATAACAGGAACATGCTGACCCATCTTAAGGATAAGGTCAGGATAACAGCATAATGAATAGAGATGTTTTGATCAAACCTACAGGTACAAGGCAATGGGTGGTGCCCTAATACGTCAGAGAGTGGCACCCTGATACATCAAGGGTGATATGTAACTTGTTTGTATTGGTGTATAAAGATGTATCTCAGAGGGGGTGTCTTTGTCCAGCCGAGCGGGCAGTGGAAAGTCCCACCACTGACTGAGCTGCATCCATTGCCATGAGCATACATGTGCAAGTGTAACTGTAAACATTGATCCGGGGAGCTAGGACCATGCTTTGCTGACAATAAACCTGACCAAGCACCCTCGCATCTTAATGGATTTTCTGGTCATTGGGTGGTTCGCTTGAGATCTGTTGTGCCAGCTATCTGTGCAGAGCTGGGACAACACACAGAAAGAACACACACACACGCAGCTGAACATCTGACGACATCAGCTTCTAGCAGTTGGAGGTTTAGGGAGCAGGAGTTTGTTCCTGACCATCTAGGCTAACAGTCACTGATGGACCTATCCTCTGAGAACTTAGAATCATAGGATTGGAAGGGACCTTGAGAGGTCATCTAGTCCAGTCCCCTCATGGCAGGACTAAGTATTATCTAGGCCATCCATGACAGGTGTTTGTCTAACCTGCTCTTCAATATCTCCAATGATGGAAATTCCACAACCTCCTTAGGCAATTTATTCCCGTTGTTAACCACCCTGACAGTTAGGAAGTTTTTCCTAATGTCCAACCTAAACCTCCCTTGCTGCAATTTAAGCCCATTGCTTCGTGTTCTATCCTCAGAAGTTAAGAAGAACAATTTTTCTCCATCCTCCTTGTAACAATCTTTTATGTACTTAAACTGTTATCATGTCCCCTCTCAGTCTTCTCTTTTCCAGACTAAACACACCCAATTTTTTCAATCTTCCCTCATATGTCATGTTTTCTTGACCTTTAATAATTTTTGTTGCTCGTCTCTGGACTTTTTCCAATTTGTCCACATCTTTCCTGAAATGTGGTGCCCAGAATTGGACATAATATTCAAGTTGAGGCCTAATCAGCGCGGAGTAGAGAGGAAGAATTACTTCTCTTCTCCTATTTACAACACTCCTGCTAATACATCCCAGAATGATGTTCACTTTTTTTGCAATAGCGTTACCCTGTTGACTCATATTTAGCTTATGGTCCACTATGACGCCTAGCTCCCTTTCCAAACTACTCCTTCCTAGGCAGTAATTTCTCATTTTGTATGTCTGCAACTGATTGTCCCTTCCTAAGTGGAGTACTTTGCATTTGTCCTTATTGAATTTCATCCTATTTACTTCAGACCATTTCTTCAGTTTGTCCAGATCATTTTGAATTATAATCCTATCCTCCAAAGTACTTGAAACCCCTCCCAGCTTCGTATCATCCGCAAACTTTATAAGTGTAGTCTCTATACCATTATCTAAATCATTGATGAAGATATTGAACAGAACCAGACCCAGGACTGATTCCTGCGGAACCCCACTCATTATGCCCTTCCTGCATGACTGTGGGCTAGTCTACACTACCCACCCGGATCGGCAGGTAGAAATTGATCTCTCGGGGATCAATTTATCGCGTCTCATCTAGACGGATAAATCGATCCCTGAAATGACGCGCTTACTCCCACTCGCTTACTCCTCCTGATGAGTAAGCTCCGTCGATGGGGAGCTGCGGCAGTTGATTTGCCGCCATCCTCAAAGCAAGGTAAGTCGAATAGGGTACGCCGAATTCAGCTAAGCTATTCGCGTAGCTGAATTTGCGTATCTTAAATCGATCCCCCCCCTTAGTGTAGACCTACCCTGTGAATCACTGATAACTACACTTCGGGAATGGTTTTCCAACCAGTTGTGCACCCATCTTATAGCAGCTCCATCTAGGTTGTATTTCTCTAGTTTGTTTGTGAGAATGTCATGTGAGACAGTATCAAAATCCTTACTAAACTCAAAATATATAACATCTACCACTTCCCCCCTATCCACAAGGCTTTTTATCCTATAAAAGAAAGCTATCAGGTTGGTTTGACACAATTTGTTCTTTACAAATCCATGCTAACTGTTAATTATCAAGTTATTATCTTTTAGATGTTTGCAAAGTTATTGCTTAATTATTTGCTTTATTATCTTTCTGGGTACAGAAGTTAAGCTGACTGGTCTGTAATTCCCTGGGTTGTCCTTATTTCCCTTTGTATAGATAGGTACTATATTTGGCCTTTTCTGGTCCTCTGGAATCACTCCCATCTTGCATGACTTTTCAAAGATAATCACTAATGGTTCAGATATCTCCTCAGTCAGCTCCTTGAGTATTCTAGGATGCATTTAATCAGGCCTGGGTGATTTGAAGACATCTAACTTGTCCTTTCTCTATTTTGGCCTCTGATCCTACCTCATTTTTACTGGCATTCACTATGTTTGATGTCCAATCACCACCAACCTTCTTGGTGAAAACCAAAACAAAGAAGTCATTAAGCACTTCTACCATTTCCACATTTTCTGTTATTATTTCCCCCCACACACCTCCATTGAGTAACAGGTCTACCCTGTCCTTGGTCTTCCTCTTGTTTCTAATGTATTTGTAGAATGTTTTCTTGTTTCCCACTAGCTTGATTTCATTTTGTGCCTCAGCCTTTCTAATTTTGTCCCTACATACTTGTATTATTTGTTTATATTCATCCTTTGTAATTTGATCTAGTTTCACTTTTTGTAGGATTCTTTAGATCATTGATGATCTCCTGGTTAAGCCAGGGTAGTTTCTTGCCATACTTCCTATCTTTCCTATGCAGTGGGATAGTTTGCTCTTGTGCCCTTAATAATGTCTCTTTGAAAAACTTCCAACTGTCTTCAGTTGTTTTTCCCCTTAGACCTGCTTCCCATGGGATCTTACCTACCAACTCCCTGAGTTTGCTAAAGTCTGACTTCTTGAAATCCATTGTCTTTATTTTGCTGTTCTCCCTCCTACCATTCCTTAAAATCATGAACTCTATCATTTCATGATCACCCAAGCCGCCTTCCACTTTCAAATTCTCAACCAGTTCCTCCCTATTTGTCAAAATCAAATCTAGAACAGCCTCCCCTAGTAGCTTTCTCCCCCTTCTGAAATAAAAAATGGTCTCCAATACATTCCAAGAACTTGTTGGATAATCTGTGCCCTGCTGTGTTATTTTCCCAACATATGTTTGAGTAGTTGAAGTCTTACTGAATTCTTTTTTGAACCCAGTTATATTTTTGGTGTTCACAGCATATCATGGCAATGAATTCCACAGATTGATTCAGAGTTGTGAAAAGAAGTACTTCCTTTTCTTTGTTTTAAAGAAGCCTGATGCTTGTAAATTTGGTTGTGTGACCCCTGGTTCTTGTGTTATGTGAAGGGGTAAATAACACTTCCCTATTCACTTTCTCCACACCATTCATGATCTTATAAATCTCTATCATATCCACCTCTTAGTCATCTCTTTTCTAAGATGGGCAGTCCCAATCTTTTCAATCACACACACACATGAAAACACATTCCCCTCTGATCATCTCCAGAGATAATTTCTTAATCTTTATATTATGACTGTAGTAAGTTGTGTGGACTCTTCAGAGCTTGAGAAATGGCAGCATCTCACTTTCAAACACTTTAGAACCTTGTCAGCAAACAGCCAAGGGATCTCCATAGCTAGCCATAGCCCAGCCCCTTGGGTTAATAACTAACTGCTCCTTTCAGTTCCTATGGCCTGTATCCAAAGTGGCAAAGGGATTGGGATCACCCTTATCCATTTCTTGGATCTTAATGGGGCTCTCACTCTATAGGGCATCATCTTCTGCCTATAAGCCCGGCTACATCAGGCAAGAGTTCACAATCCCTCATCTCACCAAGTGCTGTCCAATTCTCTCTCCATAACTGAGACAGAATCCCAGTTTAGAAGAGTTTGCTGATAGAGCCTGTGGAACTGACATGGAACTGTCACCTATAGGGGTAACAAATACTCCCCCAGTTTTCCCTCTAGGTCCATAACACACCACAGCAAACCACAAATTATTCTAATGGAGGGCTTCCCTAGTAAATACAAAGTAGTACAGGGAGTGGGACCCAGCCCTTGCAGCAGAGGCGTGCATCACTCAGATGCTAAGTCCACAGGACTGTCTTTAACTCCTGTATTTATAACTTTTTCCACCTTGCACTCTGATAGGCTCAGCTCTCAGAGGGGGACTCTGGCGTGTCCTGCCAGTTGGGTTGCCAACAATGAAGGCTTCCTACACAGCCTCAGAAACTGCTACAGAGCACGTCAAGTAACTGCCACACCCTGTTCTAGAAGTTTCTACTCCTTCTAACTGAGTTGCCCTGCTCTGATCTCTACAAAGACACAGCATATCCAACTAAGATCCATGTCCCCTCCCCAGGAGAAACAAAGACAAATGCTGGACTATAAAGCATGTGGGTTACGTACGGGGATGTGGTTGATTCTTCATCACTTTAAATCTTTACGTCAAGACAAGATTTTTTCTACAAGACATGCTGTAGCTCAAACAAGTTAAGGGCTTGATGAAAAAAATATTAGATTAGATTCTTTGGCCTGCATTATGTGTGCGGTCAAATGAGTTGACCCCTTCTGGCCTTAAAATCTATGAATCATATGAATCTAAAACTATCTCAGTTGTCTTTAAAATAAAGAGGAGATTGAAGTAATATTGCAAATGGAGATAGTAAGGTCTGAAGGAACAGATGCACTAGGGTAAGAAAGGGAACCAAAGGAATTTAGGTAAGATTTCTATAATAGGACTGTGATTAATCAACAGAATACATTTTCAAGGAAAATAATAGGAGTGACTACTACGAGCAGGACTTTTTCTTTTTCTAATGAATTCGGCAATTATTTAGGAAGAAAAAGGTATGGATTGGGAAGTACTATAGAGCTAACTAGTTAGCTAGTATTAATTAATTCAGGATACTGAACTAGATGGACCTTTGGTTTGGTCCAGTACGACAATTCCTGCTTTACACACTCTCTCTCTCTCTCTGGATTCTGGATATATGGCACCAATCTCCTTGGGACTGGAGTGCCCCCAAATAAAGACATGTTTCCTTGTCTAGTAATGACAGGGTAGAAGTTACAGTCAAATGTCTCAGTTTGGTAAGGTACTTAATCATGTGCTCAACTGAAAGCACATGACTAGCTCCTTTTTGTGGACTTCAGTGGGACTATTCAGATGTCAAGTTAGGCACATTCCTAAGTATCTTGCTGAATCAGGGATGCAAACATTGGCTTCAATGGGACTAAGCACAGGACTAAGTAGAGGCTTGGGGGGGGGGGGGGGGTCATGACGATGAGAGAGAGAAACACTGGGGTTAAAAGGAGAGGACAAGACTCACAATAATAAGGACACGTTATGGTTAGCAATGTACACATTATAAAGCTTCTTCAAGATTTTATATACATTGGCATTTCTTGACACTATCTAATCCCCAAAAGCAGGTATTTTTTGTGCATATGTTTATTAAAGGGAAAGGGTACACAGCCAGGGTAAACAGTGCCAGCAGCTGCTTAAAGCTCTCTGCTTCCTGGATGACACAATGTATGAGGCTGTTCTTTGAAACACGTGTACCATCCTAACCCAAGCTCCAGCAGCAGGCACAGAGGCAGAGGTAACTCATATCCAGGGCCGGCTCCAGGGTTTTGGCTGCCCCAAGCAGCCAAAAAAAAAAGCCGCGATCGCGATCTGCAGCGGCAATTCGGCGGGAGGTCCTTTGCTCCCAGCGGGAGTGAGGGACCGTCCGCCGAATTGCCGCCAAATACCTGGACGTGCCGCCCCGCTCCGGAGCGGCCGCCCCAAGCACCTGCTTGCCAGGCTGGTGCCTGGAGCCAGTCCTGCTCATATCTGGATTTTGCCATCCCAGCAGCACCACAGACTGAAAGGTTCAGCTCACTGGTAGCTTCTGGTGTATTCCAGGAAGATCCTGTTGTTTCTCTTTTCTCTTTGCCAATCCCACTCCCATTAAATTGAAAGCAGGAGCAAGTGTTGCTTACGATCAGTTTTCTGTAATTACTGTTCATGAAATTTATATCCATCCACCTGGCTTCCTGGTATATGACACTCAGATGGCATGTTTCTAGGGAGCGGGCAGGGGATTAGGTTAAAGCTCTCAGATACTGTAGTGATGTGCAAGATACCAGAACCTATAGTAAGTAGGGCAGAACAGAGAACCATAAAGGGAGCTCTTAATGAGAATCAACAGGTGATCCCAGCACAAATCAGCTAAGAAATACTTTTTGTTTCACACATTTAGCACCTCTGATGTTCTGTAAAAAGTTGGGTCTGCACATTAGATTAGCCCCTGGGGTAGGTCTGCCTTGTGTGACTGACACAAAAGAGGCAGTTAATCCGAGTCAAATTGTTTTCCCCCCTCTAAGAATGCTGATAAACTCGCCATTAGAACTGCAAACCCCTCTGGGCTCTGTCAATCTCCCTGCTATTTAATCCTAAATGAGGTATACCTTATCAATTCATTCCATGCCACGCCCCTGCTCAAGGTCAGACCAGGGTCTCCTTACAAAGCCAGGGGCCATTATTGCCTATGACACACTGAGGAAGCAGCAGCCGTATTGTGAACAGTACATCCATAGACTGGGAGCAGTTCTTCGTGGCAATTCATACCCTTCAAAGAGGTTAATTTACTGAGTAAGAGGATATTCTCATTCTTAAATAATATTTTAAAAGCTGGGACTTCATAGTGAGCATTTTCTTTTCTGTTATTTTTTTTAAATCAGATTAAATCAAGGTTGGGGTTTTTTTTCATTAAATCCTGTTTATAGGAAATCTTATTTAAATTAATGCCACTCTTTTTGCACATCTTTCAGAGTCAAAGAAGAAAGCAAATCACATAGCAAAGTTATTCTGTATGTTATTATCAGTGGAAATGAGCCAGCCCTCCTACTGTTTGTTGTTGCATCTGTGTACTGAACAGTGGAAAAAGAGAGAGAGAGAGAGGGAAAAAATGTCCCACTCTGGGGAGCTGTTCAGATCATGACAGTTTGCAAAAGTAATTTTCATACAACAGTTGCTGCTTGAGAGATGGGCACAGCAATGATTCAACCTTCTGTAGCCTTTCACCTCTGGCAACCCAAGTCAACTCAGGGCTTTCCTAGTGTTCTCTGATGTACTGGCTATATGGGACAAAAACCATCCAGCGTACTCGGGGTAGCTGGTAGATCACCTGTGAAGTGTTACAGTTCCAGTAGAATGGCAGCACTTCTGGAATGTTGGAACTTCAAAGAACAATGCTGCTTCCTACTCTAGCAACAAGCCACAACCAAGTTTGCATTAGCAGACTTCTGCAGGGAATTCCTGGCCCCACTGAAGTCAGTGGAGTTTGCTCCTAGACTTCAACAGAGCCAGGATTTCATCCTTTGTACATACCTTGTGCATTCCCTGGCCTTGTACCTTCAATCAACCATAAAATGCACCAGCAGCTGACTAATTCATTCCAGAGGTGGTTTATTACTATTAGAATAGAGGTTGTTAGTTTTAAAAGGTCCTTGTTTAGGGCCATACTGTGACATCTTTGTTCCTGTTGCAATGGGGCTGCCAATTGTCTAAAACATTTAACAAAAGAGGTATGTGGTTTTTCTTTCAATATATTTCAGTGGGTGGCTCCCAGCTGTGCTCTGCTGGAACGTGGTGCATGGCTGAGAGCTCATTAGAAAGGCCCCACTTGGTAACCAGGCTTTGGGCAAGATTTTCAAAGCTGCCTAAGTGATGTGGAAGCCTAACTGCCATTAAAAAACAATAGGACTTGGGGACTGAATGCTCTGGTCTGTTAGATAAGTTATGCAGCATAATGTGAATTTAAAATGGACAGAGCAACACGCATGGACAATTCCCCCATGTAGAGGACTCTCCGACTAGTTTAACACTGTCAGAGGTGGCACAGCCATCACCAACGGAAAGAGCAGATCCACCTCCTCCACCAAAACTGCACAAGCAGCATAAAGTGTGAAGAGGAGGCAGTGTGTAGGGGAGGAGGCATCGTGGCTCAAGGTTCTGCTATGCCCAATTCTCTGCCAGCAGAAAGTCTTTGCCAGCAGCATAACTTAACGCTGCCTCCCTGCAGAGCAGTATCAGGGGACCTGTGACTGGGTCCCTGTCAGCATCCCAGCTCCATTGTTGACAGGGCAGAAGTGAGGCCTGGGTGTCCCAAATACCCTAAGTAGCTTTAAAAATTCCTCCCTCTGTGTTCACCGGCAACTCTCACCAGGGCCTAGAAACTGCAAGGGGAGCCAGCAGTGGGGCAGCTAAGTCACATACCAATTTTTTGGGTCCCCTGTTGGCTAAAGTTGTGTAACACAAATGGGCAGCTCCAGAGAGGCCCAAAGGGTGGACGAGCAGTAGGTGTTTGCAGGGCCAGGAAGGAGCTGCATCAGCAGAGCTGAGTGGTGAAGCTTGTCCTCATTGTGCCTAGCTAACATTACCAGTCCCCTACTTTCATGATCATGAAAAAAAAAATCATTCAGATAAAGGCAGAAAATGTAAAAGAGCTCATGAAAAGCCACTATTCAATCAAAAAGTGGTTTTGATGTTGCACTGTGTCACATCATGATGAACATATCAAAGCTGGGTTTTTTTAAAACGAAAAATGTAAATTGTCCTATCCAAACTCATCAAACAGACTAAAGCAACAAGAAACGAGTATAGCAGCTGTCTGCCCAGTGCATAAGACAGCAGTCATAGCAAATCTGCCACTATCAACATTGTTTTAATCATTTCATACATTTCTTATTAAAATGGGAAATGAAGACAAGGTAGGGTTTTTTGCCAGGGTTGGGGTGTATTGGCAGAGCTGGGAAGTGCAGTGGAGTTGAGACGCACTAGCAGAACTGGGGGTCCAGGGAGATTAGGGTCAAATTGGCAGAGCGGAAGGTGCAGAGGGTTGCAGTGCACTGGCAGAGCTTGGTGGGGCCGTGCCTTTGTAGACCCCACCCTGAACTAGGGCAAGAAATAGAGCAATACTGGGCTAAGGAGGCCCCACCATGCAACAGCTGCAGGGCCTGCTCCCAGGAGAGGAATACTTTAAAAGGACACTGGTAGCCCAGAAAAGGTAGGGAAGGTTCTACAGGCTGCACCAGGGAGCAAGGCTGATGCTGGGAGCTGTGATGGGAGTTAAGGCTGCTCTAGCAGCCAGGATCTATATGCCCAGTGGATCATTGGAGTGACCTGCTATAAAACTGGTGGCAAATGTGGGCACTTAGGCTCTTGAGCCTAAAAGATACTTGAGACAGAGAAAAAAGGGGGAGAAGGGGAAGGTTGTAAAGATGGATCTAGGTAAGTTGTTAAAATGGGTTGTACAGAATCAACAGCAGCAACAGCAGGCCCCGTTGTTGTAGCAGCTGGCAAAGGGACAACAACGACAAGATCTGCAACAACAACAGCAGGCTCAGAGGTACGGTCCCAGGAGGCAGTGGGACCAAAGGGCCTAACCCCAGAGACTGAGTGCAACTCTCGATGAGGGCTGTCACACTGAAGGGGGTTACTCCCAGGACCGTACAGAGTTGAGAGTGCATGGGTTCCCTTACACATAATCCCCCCTCCCTTCAATGCAGACCCAAGCTCTACCCCTCCCCCATTACGCTGCTGCTACTAGCCCTCCCCTCCCAGGAAGAATTCACATGTCTTAGTCTCCCCCAGAATTAAATTGCCACCCATGACTCTCAAATTTTAGAAATCTCCAGTCATTCAGTTCAAAACGCCTTTTGTCTTAGGTGGGGTCTTGTAATTAACTTATTCTTAGTTATTTTATTTGAAGGCTGAGTTCACAGCCATTAATCTCAGCGAGGTATGTGAGTCATCCAGGCATCAGTACCTTTCATCTTAACAGTACAAGGCAGCAGAAAGCTACTTTCTTTTGGGGGATCTGTAACTCAGGAACTAACATGTCAAATGGCCCCAAATTTGGATCACTAATGCTACCCACACTCTATTGAGACACACCAAATTTCAAAGCTGTCCAGTTAACCATTCAGATTTTATAGTATTTACATGAGTCAGGCATTAAAGGATAGAAAATAGTGGGAATGAAAATCCTCTAGCCATTTTTCTGTATTTGTGTACGTTCACAGTAAAAAAAATGTATATTTTCTTAAATGGTATTCTCAATTTAGGTCGCTCAAAGATTTAGTCGGTGTCATGCACTATCTTCAGAAAAACAGCTTGAAACAATTTTGACCTGCATCACATCAATAATTTGATCTCTAGTTCTTGTGCAAAAAAACCCCCAAAAGCACCTAGAAACTTTTTGGAAAATGGTTATTTGGGGGAAGGGGGTTTATAACTCTACAACCTGTAGCTCAAATTACCCTGCACCCTCCTGAGGCACACCAAGTTTCAAAGGAATCCAACTAAGCGTGCCAGTTTTAGAGGACTTCGAGTGGTCAACCTTTAAACAGAAGTCATGATGCAACCTTAACTATGGTGGTGCTGCCATGCCACTATAACCAACGCAGAGAGATGTTTCTTGACATGTATGTAACTACAAATCACTATAGCAGGAAATATATATATACATTACCCATATATGACCCCATATTTTTAACCTGGATTTCTAATTTATGCACAAATTTTGTGAATGCATGTGTATGCAACAGTCATATAAACAAAAGATCCATTTGCACACTGAAATGGGCATGTGCCCATTGGGAAATGGGAAAGTATGACCATAAACAGCTTTCTATACCAATGAAATACCCAGGATAAAAGATAAAGAAATTCCTTTCTGCACATGCAACTACTTGTTTTGCACATGCACATGTATCTCTGAGCACTGACATGTAGGTTTAATGCAAGCAGCAAGTGCACGCTCATATTCTGTGTCCTTTTACATTTGTGGAGTTACACCAGAGATGAATTAGCCAGACCACAGATGCATATTTGATATTAAATTTACTCCTCAGTTAAGTGTTAAATCACGTCCCTAGTTTACACATTAACTTTTAATACACAAATTATACTGAGAATAGCACTGTTAGATAAAGAGCATCTATAGCTGTCTCTCAGGATTTGACCCACAGTATTTATCTGAAGAATAAGATGTGTGACACCATTATTTCCAGCATCCAAAGGATCAAATGCATAAATCCCTCATGAAAGAGATGGTACATACCATCAAACAAAGGCTTGTATAGCAACCCCCAGGGGAATTTAGGCGGATCTTCTTTGCAAATTGGCAAAAGGAAAAACGAAATATATCAGATTCAAAAGTAGAGCAAATGTAAATGAGATCTGACTGGACAGACAGAATTCTATTTTAGCTGCCTTTTCTGTTTTGCACAGTTACTGCGGATTTGAACAAGCGCTCTGCAGGAGCAGTATTAGCTTCACATGCTAGAATAGCTCATCTCTCACAATTCTGGAAGAAGATAGAGAAAAAAACATGCAAACAACACCAGATGCAAGGTTGTTTAGGTGCATAGAAGAACATGGCCCTGATTTTGATGTTGGGGTGCACTAATATGGAATATAGTGATATTCATATCCTAGAAGCATCTTCATGTTAAAGAAAGGGAATGTCTACACTGCAGCTGGGAGCTTGTTTCCCAATGTGGGTAGACAGATATGCTAGCTCTGCTTGAGCTATTGTGCTAAAAATAGCGGTGTAGCTGGGGGTAGCATGGGCAGCAGCTCGGGATAGTTGCCTGAGTACAAACCCACCTGGACCCTCTGGGTAGGGTTACCATATTTTGTGCCTCCTAATGGAGGACACTCCCGGGGGCCCCGGCCCCGCCCCAACCCCGCCCACGGCCCCGCCCCAACTCCGCCCCCTCCCAAAGTCTCCGCCCCCTCCCCTGCTTGAAGCCTGAAGCAGGTAAGGGGGAGTGTGGGGGGGAGGAGGCGCGGCCCAGGCTGGCCCCCGGCGGCTCCAGCCTTGGTCGGCTCGGGCCCTGGCCGACCACCCCCGGCTCCCAGCCCCCCGACCCCGGCCCGGCTCCCAGCCCCCCGACCCCGGCTCCCGGCTCCCAGCCCCCCGACCCCGGCCCGGCTCCCAGCCCTGCGGGCCGGCTCCCAGCTCCCCGACCCCGGCCCGGCTCCCCGACCGCGGGCCGGCTCCCGGCTCCCAGCGCTGCGGGCCGGCTCCCGGCTCCCCGACCCCGGCTCCCCGACCCCGGCCCGGCTCCCCGGCTCCCAGCCCCGCGGGCCGGCGGCTCCCAGCCCCGCGGGCCCGGCTCCCCGACCCCGGCCCAGCTCCCAGCCCAGCGGGCTGGCTCCCGGCTCCCAGCCCCGCGGGCCCGGCCCGGCACCATGCCCCCGGCCCCGCACAAAGAGGCCCCGGCCGAGCCTCCCGATTTTCCCGGACATGCCCGGCTTTTGGGGATTTCCCCCCGGACGGGGATTTGAGCCCGCAAAAGCCGGACATGTCCGGGAAAATCCGGACGTATGGTAACCCTACCTCTGGGTATGTACTTGGGCAGCTAGCCCGAGCTGCCACCCATGCTACCCCCAGCTACACTGCTATGTGTAGCACTAGCTTGAGCAGAACTAGCACGTCTGTCTACCTGCACTGGGAAGCACGCTTCCAGCTGCACTGTAGACATAGCCTAAGTGTTATGTTAAAACAGAGCGGGTTGGGAATCAATTTTCCACGATGGTTAAGAATGCCTCAGGGGAAGTTATGATAAGTGGCTGTTTCAGTCTCATTGCAATAAATTTCTGTTCATCCAGTGTTTCTGGGACTGTATATTCCACCCAACCCACCGCTCCATTCAGGGAGCAACACTTACTCTGCTGCTGCCCATGTTGCCCTTGTTCAATGGTCAGAAAAAGAGCCTCCGTCACAGTTTCACACCTTCCACCAGTGCTAAGTTCAAGAAAATATATATATTGTTATGTACAGAAAGTGTATTTACATTGTCATCAGCCAAAATGTATTGAACTCCCGTGGTGTAATTTGCAGGCAACTGCTGGTGACTCCCTTGGGGGAAGAAGGGGGCAGGGAGTGTTGCAGTCTAAGAAGATGATGCTCTGTGAGGTATTGTCAAGTGGGGTAGAAAACAAAATGGACAAACCGTACTGTAGCGAGGTCGTCACCCCGCTCCTGCCTGGAGGGGTTAAAAGCAGCCCCGGGGAAGGGCTGTGGCTGGGGAAGGCTGATTGGGGAAGCAGGCTCAGCTGTGGCCACACCCCAATCAGGGCCCAGCTGGCCCTTATAAGAGGGCAGTGGGCCTGGAGTAGATAGTCTCTCTCTAGCTGTAGAGAGAGATGGGCCTGACTGTTTGGGAGCTGAATAGGGTACCTGAGTGGAGCAGGGCTGGGGAGCTCCAGCCTGGAAACTCCCCAGGCTGCAGGCCTTGATAAAGGCCAGAAAGGTACTGGAGCTGCAGAGGGGCAGCCCAGGGTAGACAAAGGCAGCAGGTCCATCCTTGCCAATGATGAGTGGCAATTATACTGGAGTCCACCCCAGTAAGCGGGGGCTAGATGGTAACTGGCAGCAGCCCAAGACTGAGGTGAGGTGGGGATAGGGGTTGGGGGTTCCCTGGGGAGGGGAGACTCAGAGAGACTATGAGGTACTGCAGGGGGCAGAACCCTGGCAGAAAGGGCACCGGGGTCTGGGAGGGACACAGGGGCCAGCGGCAAGGTGAGACACCGGCCAGAGCTAATTCCCAGGACAACCAACAGGAAGCGCCGCAGGGGTGAGTCTCGCCCCGTTGCTCCTACCCATTTGGTAATAATCCTTTAAAGATACAGGCAGAGTCTGGAGAAAATATCTCGTCAGCTATTGCCAGAATACCCAAGAGTTTTCTTTTGCTCCTGATCCATCAATGATGTAAAATATTGTCATCTGAAGTTCTAAGTCCTTCCTGAAGTGCTCTTACTGCATCCAAAATGCTTATTTGCTGGCAATGAAATATATCCAGAGGTATCTCATTACAGAAAAAGGACTGCCAAAATGGTGGTGTCAACAGAGCCATAGGAGAAGGGGCATGCCCAGGGGTGGGTACAGATGGGTAAGTAATTAACAATATCCCTGCACATCTGAAACACGTGTGTCTAATTTCAATTTCTACTGGTAGATTTGTTTTGATTAAGGAATAAATTGCAAGTGCATAAAAAGCCTGGTCAGTGTTAGGTATAATTGGATATATCTTTTGCTTGGCGAGTAGAAGAACAAACTCAACATCTGCAGTCCTAGCTGGAAACAGCATAGGCATAGTCAGGGTACCAGTGTTCAGTGCTTAACAACACAGGAGCTTTGGCATGTGGCCCTCTGTGTTGTGACCACCAACATATGTTTCTATCCTAATGAATGTCAAGCTCATTTAGAAAAAAAAATTACATCTATCAAAGTCGAACAGCCAGCCTTGTAACTAGCCTTTGGGATATAGTTCAGCCATTTAACCAGATAATGGAATAGCTCCATGTAGTAAAGAGATACAGTGGTGTCTGTTAAAGCCAGTATAGGTCAGTAGTCATCACAGTCTCTCCCTGTACTTTGAATAATAGACTGCAGTATCTCAGATACTACTAAGGAAAAATGCTGATACTTAATGGTGAGTCTCTAGATATTCAGCTTCCTCTCTTTTTTTTTTTTTTTTTTAAGTTGAATATTCTGACCAACCTTTGCAAACACGTCTTTGTGGCCCTGATCCAGGAAAACAAACTTTAGTGCTTGCTTAAATTTAAGCACCTGATTCATCTCATAGATTTCAATGGCACTACTCAAGTGCTTTAAATTAAGCATGTGCTTAAATGCTGCACTGGATCAGGACGTAAGACTCTCCACATTGCAGCACATTGGGTGCATTCAGCCACTTTACAACCCAGATCCTGCTGCCATTAATAGAACTCCCCATAAAATCTGTGAGTTCAGGATCAGGCCCAAAGTCTGTATTAATGGATCACCAGAATATGTACTTTTAAAATAGCTTCTGAGTGCTACATCTGATTTTCGTTTCAAGGATAAAAGGGAAAATTATTGATCATATTGTGTGAAATAGAGTTCATAGTGGGAAAAATAGGGCATATTCTACTATTTATAATAGCTATTTTGGTGCATTTGTTTGGGTTTTTAAAAATTGTTTCCTTTCATTGCTTTAGCTTTCTTACTTCTAAACTGCCCCTCCCAAGGCATAGGGGACAATGTGGGGCTGGAATGCCCCAGGAAGTGTACTTTACATGCTATTCTTCAAGCTAATGCAGAGGGGAATGAGCACTATGTGGTGTTTAGATGCTGCATGTGATTATTAGAACTGGGAGCACTGGCTGTTGGGAGTCTGAAAGGACAGGAAACAGGAAGGAGTGGGGAGGAGTTGAGGAGGCTGGGAGAGTTAGAGTTTGCAGCTATAGCTTGGTAAAGAGATTTCCACTGTAAATAAAGTTCTGTTGAAGTTTGTTAATACCTTGCCTGGTGGATACAACACACTAGGATCCCATCTCCTCTCCCAGCTTCTCTGGGGTGATCTTTGACCCTTTCACCCCTCAGGGGTTTAGATGGATCCCACCAGAAGGATTATAATTGGGACTGGGCAGGTAGCAAATCTCCTTGCATTCTTCCCAACCCTCTCATGTCCCAATACAAAAGTAAGACACATTCTGGCCCTTTTTTGAGTAAGCATATCTCTCTCTCTCTCTATTTATTTTCTATCAGAAAAGTTTTGCATTTGAGCTTCGTATGGCAGAGGGACGGAAGGAATCAGAAGATGCAATTTGGCATTTAAAGTTGAAGAACCCAATTATTAGTCATTTATCAACAGTGCTTCAGAGATTTCTAAATGCCTTGTAGCTTTTTGCTTTCTGTGTTAACAAAAATCAAACCATGGGTGAAAAGCCTTATCCAATTAAACAGTATTTAAGAGACCTGAACAAACTAAAATTCCATTTTTGGAGAGGCTAACATCTTGAAAACAATAGAACAAATAAATAAACTATGGACATTTGGAAATGACATTGGAGAAGTGAGCTATTTATACAAAGCTGGAGTGAGTCATTTATATACTGGGTCAGATCCTTAGCTGGTATAAATCAGCATAGCTCTATTGAAGTCAGTGGCACTACACCATTCACCCCAGGTAATTTGTCATTTTTAGCAGAGATTTGTAGCTGTGATGTTGTGATTTGTAGCTGTTACTCATAAAACCTTTATTGTCTTTCTCGGATTAGCTTTTCAACATCTGACCAAGACGATTAATTGGAGGAAACTTTATAGAAACCTACTCTGAGATTTCATATAAGTGCCAACACTTATTGTTTAGGTTTACAGCTCCAATTTTCGGTCTTGTTGAAAGTTTGCTTTGGTATTGCTCATTTTTTAAGACTAAAGGAACTGTACCCAAATTTACTGTAATGAAGATAAAGGCTCTTAGCACTGGAAGCCTCTACAAGGTCTTGAAAAAAATCATGGATCCTGGTAGCAAATATTCCCACATGTGATCAGTGACTGACCCTTATCATGCCTTTCCATCCTAGCCAATATTAGTTGAGATATTTCCTGTTTTCTGTGAATAGTAGGAAAGATATGGGTCTTTTTATAGAAAACACCAGTGGGTTTGCAATCCTTCTGGTAAAGAGGCTAGAGTTTGAAAGAATAAAATCACAGGGTAAATATTTCAGAATTTCAAGAAGGACGGTTTTTCAGGAAAAGTGATTGACGAGGGACTCAGAACATCTAGGCCTCCCACAAAGTTTCAGGCGTGTCACTTGATCTGTTTCTGATCATTAAAATGTGATAATACTACCACTCTGTATCATAGGGATGCTGTGAGAGAAGTCCATAAATACTCAAGAGGGATTCAGATATTGCAGAGATTGGTGCTTTGTAAGTACCTAGACAGATTCATTAACATGGGACTTCCTCCTACCAATGACAAGAACTATAGGACAAAATGTGAAAGAGGAGGGGACACATCTTAAAGGTAAAGGTCATGAGTCAACAGATTATTTTTTTTTCTTACCTTGGGTTGTGTGATTTGGCCCTGCCCTATCACTCCTGTCAATTCCTGGTACATGAACTGACTTTCATGGACGTAGCATCTCTGTTATGCCATCAACAGAAGATGCCAAAGTGCATGGGAAGAGCTGTGACATGATTTACCAGTGCTACACAGATTGGAAATGAATCAAGTGGACATGAAATAGGTTGTTCGAGATGAAGACTCTCACTTGCTGAAGAATTCAGCCTATCTAATCCATACTGATAAACCATACGTCTGTGACAGGAGAATTTTTTGTTAAGATGTAGCTAGCTATCATAGCTTTACACTGCTGCCCATCACCCTAGTATTATTTTGAGCACCTTTCATATGCAACCAATAGCCATAATGAAGTCTTTAATGGACTTCATGGAGTCTCTGGCACTTCTCCCTTTGTGGGGTCAGAACTGTGCTTGGGGTACGTGGGTTTTGTAGATGGATAAGAGGTACAGGATATGTGCAGAACACAGAAAATCAGAGCTATGTGTCAATGTGAAGTACAAACTGGCCTCCTGAGATTTCTGGGCCTGAGCCAATGCATTTCATGGACTTCAGTAGACTTTTGCTCCAGGACCTCCTCTATACCAGAAATAATTATCTAAACTGAAAGATCTCAGAGCACAAAGAGGTCCAGAGTATTCCTAGAAGAAGAAGACAGTGTAAGGCTCTTCCTTAATCATCTGCATTTCCTGCTCATGAGATAGAATTCAGGTTGTATCCCAAGAAAGCTAAAGACTAATTTATTTCAGCGCTTGAGATGGCTGTTTTCAATTACTGACCAAAGATGTCATGATTTTCATACCTCTGATTTTTATTCTGGTATCCATGTCTCAGAGGATTGTTTTGATGTGGAGTAAATTATTCACAGATGTGAAACGAATGAACCTCAATGCAACATTTTCATGTCTTTGAATTAGTTTAGTTTTACACATCTATATATTCCTTGTCATGTGCAAGCATTAAAGACCAGCTGAGTTTAAGACTTTTTGTACCAGTATTCTTTGAATCCGCCCCTATATATAGTGAGATCTGACAACCTCCCAGTTGCTGCACACTACTCCAGATACCATCACTCAGACTCAGACACTGCCCCCACGCCCAACTCCTCAGACACACACCTCTCACCAGACAGGAGAATCAGAGTGGGACTGGGAGTCTTTGCCCTTTGGATAGGGCTGCCAAAAGAGTATTGTTTTTCTTGTTTCTAGACCAGGGTAAGGGATCACTGCCAGAGTAGTGGGCAGTGGGAGATTCTTCTCTTCCAAGCCTCCAGCCCAGGAGAGGGATCTCAAATGTGGGGCTAGGAAATTCTGCCCTTTGGATAGGGCTGCCAAAAGATTCTTCTCTCCCTTCCACAGAAGACCCCTCTTCCCTCAAGATTCCTAATGGCAAGTGACCGAGTCTGAGGATCTCTGTGGGCCAAGAGGAATCTGATCCAATCTGTATCACAGCCGTGGTGTCCAAGCACAGGGGAAGACAGGCACTGGGGCTGGAGTCAGAACCATTATTAGTATTTGGAAAGAGATCTACACTCTGAATGTTAATTTTGGTAATATACAAACATCACAGCCTCCTTCCATTTCTACCTGAAAGGTCACATGCATACAGAACACTGAGCGTGCAATCAGGACACCAAGTCATTTACAGAACCCAGCAAAAAAAAAAAAAGGCAAAAAAGCTGCATTGTTAAACTGAATGTAATGACATCATGGAAAGGCATCAGCCTAAGAATGATTACAACTGAGCTTTGCTGAACCCCTGTAGGAACGGGATTCAGCACACATGGAGATTAAAGCCTTGTGCAATCACTGCCTCACGATCGCATGAAATTTTACATCAGTTGGGGTGATGAATCGTTTACATAATGTGAATCACAGTCTAATTGTGAGTTTGATTGCATCTACTGTTGTTCTGATCACACCACCACTGCCCCCGGAGTGGAGCCTCACACTAAGCCATTCAACAGTGGTAAAAGGAGGAGGGAAAGTTGTGCAGCATGAAAGGAAAGTGACATCTCGCAGGCTGTATGTTGCCGAGCAATTAAACTGCTACAGGTAGTGTATATGTTGACATCATCAAGGAGGGCAATTAGAGCAACATCTCCTCCATCAATGGAAATACATTATTTCTGAAATCGGCTGGCTGCCAGGAGACCCAGATGGGAGGCCTTGTTGCTCGTAAAGAAGCAGCAATCCAGACAGCAGGAAGAAGCTACCCCACAATTCCAGAATGAGTTGGCAGAAAGGCCCAATACTCTGAGCCCCCAAAACATCTAAGAGTAGGGCTCAGTCATGGCTTTGCCATAAGGCCTGTGCACAAAGTAACATATTGTTGCATTGCCTCAGGAGTAAACTATGTGCTGCTCCATGCACAAGCTCCTTCTGCCAACACTTGTTGGTTAACTCCATTGTCTTCAGTGGAGCTACTCCTGATTTGCACCTATGTAACTGTGGAAAATCAGTCCCCTGGAATTTAAAAGTAAGTTCCTATGATGTTCTGGACACACTTGTGCTGTACAATACATGGCAGGTGCAGCAATGCCTGCTTTGTGTGCTGACTGTACCACTACTTTTAGTAATAGTGACCAATTTTAGAGGTTTTAGACACCAAGGAATAGAGTGAGGTGAAGAAAGTTCTGTTAAGGGAAAAGTCTGTCTAGTTGCAAACAATGGTTGCCAATAAAAAAGCAAATGATGCTCTATGCAAGATAGCTTGCAATGCTATCTTCTAGGGTTATGGGGGCAGAGTGTTGAGCAGCTCCACTTCTGTTAGGCAGCTGAGACCGGTAGACTGTAATAGTCATGGTGTGGAAATTTCCCTGCTCTACTACACCCCCAAACCAACCTGCATGTTGACTCCAATGTAGGGCATATAAAGGTCCTGCTGTCCTTCCTCTCAGGCTGCGGGGTGGGAAGCATTCTGGTTTTAAATCTATGCAAAACTTCTGTGGTTTCACATGAGTTTGTCCCTCTTTCCCCCACTCCTGCCTGCCTCACATATTTAAGTGTGAGTATGAGGTGAGGATGAACCCTGAAATTCATTCTGGTTTTCACCTAGTTTTGTATCTGAAACGTTAAAATTACTTTTACAAGTGTTAGGGCTTGTGTCTAACCTTTCCACTCTACAAAGGCCTTTATTTTAGCACCTGAGATTTTAGGCACATTATAGTAAGCTCCATGGGTGTTATGATACTTAATTGGTTAGTGTTTGAGAAGTGCTTTGTGATCCTTGCATGAAAGGATATACATAGCAGATGCAAAGTATTAGTAATTATGAATATTATTAATGAGCTCTAATCTGCAGCCTTACACAAGTAAAACTCCCACAGAAGTCACTGAGAGTTTTACACAAGGACTGCATGATCTGATCCATTATTATTATCCTTAAGGCCCATATCCTGTGCCTCAATCTCTATGGATACATAGGGCCCAAAAAGCTGTGAAAGCCAGACTTGGAGAGCTTGCAAAGGGGACCCACACTAGCTCATGGTGGAGAAGGGATTTCTGTGTGTAAGATGAACCAGGAAAATTGAAGAGTCATGGTACATGGATCCTGACTATAGAACTCCGCTATTTATCACAGCATCCAGTGGAGAAGGAAGGACTGCATTTATAAAAGGACAGCTCCGCTTACAATGCATGACCTTGATGAGAGATGTTTGTTCCTCCCAAACCACACTGACTGCACAAGACCTGGGTTTTGCACAAGGAGAGAGAACTTGGCCTTAAGTAACAGAGGGCTTTTTTGCTAAAGCTTTGCTCAGTAACTGATCATTACCTGCTCTAAACTTACCTTACTTCCAAGGGCATCTTCCATTTCTTGTAAGACATGGTTCAGTAGGATGGCAACAAATTCAACTGCTATAGAAATGTTTACCTTGTTTTTTTTCTATTGTTGCTGGTGTCAAAAGAGGAATCCTAAGCCCCACAACTGCCTTCCTAGCACAGGCAGATCTATTATAAACTTCCCATTTCTCTAACACTCAATTTGGCTGGTACTATGAAGAACTTTAACCACTTTAAACATTTAAGACAAGAGGATTTTTTTTCTCTATATTGCAATTTTTCCCCTTCAAATTCATCAGGTGGAGAAGCCACTTAGTACTCCAGACGACGTACAGGCAATTGGTTATGATAGGCTTACGTCAGTTCACTCTAATTTCTAGTGAGACGTGCAAGCGCCTACATTTAGCGTGGTATTAAGTGGCAGCAAATGCATGTCAAGGGTCAGATGGTCAGCAGGTGTAAATTGCCATAGCTTCATTGATGGACCAATGACAATTTACGCCAACTGAGAATCTGGTTCTAAGGAGCCTGAAAATAAGTCAGCAGCTACTGTTTAAGAGGATTGCGTATACTAGAGTGTCTTAGGCTACGTCTACACTAGAGAGATTACAGTGGCACAGCTATACTGACGCAGCTGCACTACTGTAAGATCTCTCGTGTAGCCGCCCTATATGGGAGAGAACTCTCCCTTCGACATAATTATCCACCCCCAATGAGCGGCAATAGCTATGTCAGTGGGAGAAGTTCTCCTGCCGACATAGTACTGTTCATATTAGCACTTATGCTGGTGTAACTTATATCACTTGAAGGGTGGAATATTCACACCCCTGAGTGACATACATTTTGCTGACATGAGTGGTACTATAGACATAGCCTTACTCAATACTTTGCAAGCGTCTAATGCTTATTAGGTATAAAAAGCCAATTAAAAAAGTGTGCAGACTTAATTTTACAAAAATAAACATTTAAAGACTGGTTTGCTGGTTTAATAAAGAACTGTGAGCTTAAGTATCTAGGTCAGGGGTTCTCAAACTGGGGGTCACGAGTTTATTACATGGGGGGGTCATGAGCTGTCAACCTCCACCCCAAATCCCGCTTGCCTCCAGTATTGATAATGGTGTTAAATATATAAACAAGTGTGTTTAATTTATTCAGGGGGTCGCACTCAGAGGCTTGTTGTGTGAAAGGGGTCGCCAGTAAAAAAGTTTGAGACCCACTGGTCTAGGTCTCTTTTTCTAGATTGCTTTTCCTGCCTAGATCTGAATCTGTGCTTTCGATGTGCTGGCAGTCAACCAGAGTGCTTTGCACTCAGCATTTTTAGATCCACTACGGGGTATAATTTAGTACAAGTTGTATAAATCTGAGTGTGGAATTAGCTTTGCTCTTTTGGGATATGGGGTTTATTTGTTAACAGGAAATTAAAACCAGCACATCCCTATTAGCCACTGAAGTATGCATTGATACAACTGCTTGGAAGGAAAAAATTGTGCTGAACTATTTTTCACTGTTGAGAATCCAATTATTCAACAGATGAAACATACTAAATGTAGCAGATTTGCAACTTTCTGAACTCATCTTTCAGGGGTAGCTTAACAGAAGAAGTTAGAAATGGATATTGAACACACTGAGGTCTGCTTTCTTGACTGTCATTATTATTCTAGCAAGAAGTCTAGTGAGAATTTTTTTCTTTATGCCTCATATACACAATGGGTAATGACACTTCCCGTGTGAGTAAGGAGAGCAGGGTTTGGCCAGATGAGCAGAGGGGGTGAAAAATTGTGGATCTGGATGGTAAGAATGCCATATCAACCACCCTTCTGAGGCAGATACCCCACTTTGGGTGTTCTGTGGGTATTGTACCCTATAGGGAAGGAAGACTGGATATGGCCAGGATGACTCCCACACTTTGCAGCATTGACCCCCAACAACCCAACCAGTTTTTTCCTAAGTAAGGTAATTCTGACTCAGTCAGCGCTGCCAAGGATTCCTCTTCTTGATGTAACCTAGAAGAACACCCCCTAGATCAGGAATAGGAGGGAGCTGGTGCAAGTTGGGACAAAGCATGATGTCTGAAGGGATTGGCCTGACTTTTAGTGGACTTCAGGAGATACACAGGCTCCTGGAGCCCTCCCACATTCTGCAGGCGCAGAAGTGGTGAGAACTTCTCAAATGCAAACTCATGGAGTTCCTGCCTCCTTACGTGGCTATAAACTTCACAGAGACTGATTTGAACAACGATGTTTAATACTCACTCATAGATGTTGTTTGATTTGTCATAAGACATTGCTGCACAACTCATACCCCCAACTGTAAACAAAGCACAATTCACTTGCTTAGTATCCTGATGGAAAAATCTAGTGAGATTCAACTCAACGCCTCATGCCAGTTGTGCTCATGACATATATCACAGAGCCCTCATCCTGGACCATCTTGCATTCATGAAAACCAAATAGCTTCTGAGAGATAGCCAGTCAACCCAGACTGACTCATTAGTGAAAGCTGCATTAAATTGAACAGCAGTATAAAAAGTTACAGGATATCTGAAACTCTAACACAAGGCGATGATGATTGCTTTACCAAAGTAATTGTCCATCATACAGAGTTGCGTGTGTGTGTGTGTGTGTGTGTGTGTGTGTGTGTGTGTGTGTGTGTGTGTGTGTGTGTGAAAAAACACAACACATGTATAGGTCATTCTGATACTGCATTATAGTCAATCAGTTAAACATGAATCGTTGACCACGTTAAATGAATTACAAATCATAATCATCTAACTAGCAAAAAGGCATTCATTTCAGATGACCTAGATGGATTGCATAAAGAGTTATTAAATGAAACAAGAATACAAATTACAAGTTAAAATCACTGGAACTCTTTTCTGGTTGAGGGCATTCTTCACAGATGTCATAAGTCATCAGCTGAAATCATGAAGAGTTCTACCAGGTGTGGGAGCCTCCCTCTCGGAAATGGGATAAACAGAGGATAGTCCATGTGTAGACAATCAGTAACACATTATAGATGTTGCAACATTATGGCAGCTGGCTGTGAAAATCCTAGTGATGGCCTTGGATTAATGGTGGAGCACGAGGAGTAATCGGATGAGTTATGTCTCTTGAGTTTGAAAATGTTTCCCAAGGTAAGAGCTGCATCCTGAAGCAGGTATATTTTGGATAATGAATCAAGATTCCTTTAGATATGTTCTGGAGTAGACAAAGACAGCTGCTTAGCTTTCTATGATCTTCTAGTTCAAACTAGCCCCATTGGCTTGTGGATAATACTCTACACTGGGAGTCAGGAGGTGAAGGTTCTGGATTTGATTTTCCCACTAATCTGCTGTATGACTTTGGGCAAGTCACTTCGTCTTTCTGTGCCTCTGTTTCCCATCTCACTCTTTGTCTGTCTTGTTTATATATCCTGTAAGCTCTTTGGAGCAGGAATTGTCTCTTTCTAATGTGCCTGTACTGCACCTAGCACAATAGGGCAACAGTCTCTGTTGGGCCTCTTGGCACTACAGTTATACAAATAATAATAAACTAACAACTGCCACTGATATTAGCTGGGGTCAAGGAAAAGTGATCTTCCCATTCAGTATGATGGGATGTGTGATCTAAAATACATGTCTTGATGTCTTTCTGTTCTAATGCATCCAGAGTCTCACCAATGAAAACAAACATTAAGGCCAGGTTAGTTTAGGATAACTGTGTAAGTTAACAAAAACTGCCTGTATGTTTCCTTGAAAAATACACTACTGCTCATTGCCAAACATAAAAATAACAGAGGAAAAACATCAGACACACCATGCTACACTATAGCTTTTTTTAAAAAAGAATTATGAGTTAAGTTAGTATTTAGAAAGGATTGTGACTAGTAGTGGATTGTGCAATCCAGAGGCAGTTGAAATGTGACTTGGGATTGTAAAAGTTCTCTATTACTGGTTTATACTATTTGAATGGTTGTACCAACTAGGGGCCCCAGTCATGGATCATGGCCCCATTGTGTTAGGTGCTGCACAAATACATAAACTCTAAATAAGCTAGCTCGGGACGTAAGCTTTCCTACCCACTTCTATATATTCATTTATATCCCAAATCACAAATTACTTCCCTACCCTATGATTCCACTCGTGGGGCTTGCTTCAGCCCCTGAATACAACAACTGGAGTACAACAAGATTTTAGATTTTGGTGTAAAAGAAACGTACCCCAAAAGGTTTCTCCTTCCAGAGCTTTGGAGCCTTTTGAAATAGATTTAAAAAACACCACCAAATTAGAGGGACGTAGTTGCAGCTCAGTGTACCTGCAACTCCCAATAAGCCGGGACCCAGGCAGAACAGCCCTCTAACTGGGCAGCAATGGGCAGATGGGTTATATGAAGGGCACCATAGGATGAACCAATTCTGTGCATGTCCTTGCTTGTTTCCATAGGGTTCGTATGCTCTCCAGGACTTTCCAAGTATCTTCCCATTCAGAGGGCAGAATATGACCCTTAATACAAAATTACAATAAAGAAAAGGCGTGCAATATAATGATATCATCTGTAAATGAAAGGTCAAGAATCATTCTAAAAAAAAAGTCAAAGCAGTTCATAATAAATCTAAATAGGGTACTGATTGCCTGTTACTACAGCAAACAAGATTTTATTTGTAGAAGAGCTTTTTACAAAACTCAAGAAATGAATCATTTTTTAAAAAAAAGTCATTTGTAGAGAGACAGAAAAAAATCTGATATGAATTATTATACTCAAGAAAATGGTTTGAAACTGCCTATTTTAAATACAGAACAAAGGAGAAGTGACTGAAACTCATTTAAGAAGCAAATACAACTAAATACCAAACATGTAAAGGGTTATATTTCACCCTTTCTTAAACCTAAACAAAGACCATTTTAAGTAGTCCTATGTAACGGAGAAATTACTCCCTGATGGAAAAGTCTATGGATGAAAGATATGTTGTAATGGATTAGACAATGTCTTGGAGACATAAAATAAGGAATAGGAATAACTGGTTACTTTTCACTATGGTAGAAATTCAACAGGGTACCCCACAGCTTTGTAACAGGACCAGAATTGTTTAATATATTTACTAATCAACTAAAAAGGGAGTGAACAGTGAGGTGGCAAAATTTGCAGATGACAGAAAAATTCCCTAGATTAGTCAATACTAGGGAAGATTATGAGGAACTTCAGAGAGACCTAACAAATGCAACTGAATGCGGAGTGTGATGGCAGAAGAAATTCAGTGCTGACAAGGTAATATAACACCCATTGGAAGGGCTAATTTTAAATATTGACACATCGTTTTTTGTAAATTAATGGAAACCACACAGGAAATCATCAGTGTTTCACTGCAGAGAGCTCAGTGAAGATCTCTGTTCAACATGCATTCAAGAAAGTAAACAAAAGTGTTAGGATGTAAAAGCATGGGATACAAAATATTATATCATCATTCTGTTAATAGGTAGCCCACCTTCACCTGGAATACAGAGTGAAATCCTGGCCCTATTGAAGTCAATGGGAGTTTTGCCATTAACTTCAATAGGGCCAGGACTTCACCCATTGTGTTCATTCTGTGTCCCTGGTGTCAATGCCAATGTAATTGATGCTCTTTGAGCCAGCCACCTCAAGAGTCTGAAATCTCAGGAATAATCTGTGAGAGATGGCCATGGTTGTGTAAATATAAACTGTTTTGCACTGTTAGTGCCCAATCCAAATCTCATTTAAATCAATGGTAAAACTCATTGACTTCAGTATCTTTTGGAGAGACTTCAGTATCAGATGGAGTACAATCATCTGGCCTCAAAAGTCAAGAAAGGCCTGAATTTGGCTCCATATGTTTAAGAAATCCAAATACTTTTGAGACTAAAATCTCCCTACATGGTATTCCTTCATGGTTCCAGCTCCTCACAGAATTACTCTTTTCACATCACTAAGAAAAAAAAAATTGAATCGGCACTTTAAAATTTGTTATTTGATAAAGTAAATTACTACAGTAAACAGTCTGAAATTCATTAATTTAGGCAGAGAACAAAGAATGGTTAAGGTTGAAAATCAAATTCAATTTAAAAATAGAGTAATTGACTTAGAAGTTGATTATGTTAAATTTCATCCAAACCTAATCAAAGATTTAAATGTGACTTTAAATTACTTTGAATTTAGATATGCTGCTTTTCTGCTAAGCAGATAAAAGACATTTGAAGACATGGATCCAAGTTCAAATCCTAGACTACAAGGTCAGAGGTCACATAGTCATTGGTCCGTGGGCTAAGAGAGGGTGTTTGTTGTGGTTTAACTCTATCTTGAGTTGAAATTTTCAATTATACAAAGTGGCAGGAACTTTGTTTTAATGTACATATGTTCTTAAAAGACAGCACAGAAGGGAGGAATGGTGTGAACTGAGTCTGGCCTAAAATGTCCTGGTGAGTTTACAGTATTGTTACAGTAACAGACCAAAACATTCTTTACACAAGAGTTAGTTTGCACATATGGGACACTTGATGCTTCTTCGGAGCGGTCGATTTTGGTGAGTCAAAGTTGACACCTTTCTGGACCTGGATTTTCTAGGATAATATACTTGCACATGGCAGGGTGCCTTAGACAGCATCATGGCCATCACTGCCACCGGCACATGCTGAGATGCAGAGATTTATCAATACTCCATCTTTTTGCTGACCCCGCATGATGTTCTGACCACACCAGACAAGAAGAGAGAGCCAGATGACATCACCATCTCCTTGGCTGCATCTTGACCAAATCCTGAGACATGGATTTAACTTTCCTACTATATTTCCTTCATTAGTGGGTTGGTTTCCAGTTTCCAGCCCCACCTTATTATCTCTTTTTTTCCCTTTTGACTAATAAGAATCTTGTTTAGCCAGCCAAGACAGATATAACCTTGCAATCCTTTGCTGTGACCAGCTTAAAAGCTATTCCAAAGCAGCCCAATCTGTGATGAAAGAGTCTATGGTAGCCTCAGAAAATAAGAATCTCTTGTATTAGTTCTAAGAGTCTTATAACTTTTCCTATTTGAAAAATGATGTCCTTTCATTTGTCAATGTACTAACGCATGTATTGCCTAGCACTGTAAATTCCTCAAGACCAGATCTGTAGTAGCAGTTTTAGTACAGCATAAAGGGTTAATTCGTATACAAACATGTCTACATACTCCAGGCATAAAAAGAAGTTGCTTAACATATTAACTACTTCTATTACATTGGATTATCCATAGTAGACAATCCATAATGTAGCTGTAAATCACTGGATCTCTTATTTTTAATACTTGAACAAGTCAGGTAAAACTTCTATTGAAAAACCAATGGCATAGAACCGAACAGGAGTTGATCAGCAGATTCTACTCTCATTTAGATCAATATAAATCAGAAGTAACTCCTTTGATATCAGTGGCATTAATATCAAAAGAGCATTTTATGTAACTGCAATTCCAATACTCAGAATACATTGTCTGTTTAAAGGAAGCAGCTTTCTTTTAACAGGTGACCACATACCACTTACCATATACATGGTCACCTCACACCAAGATAAAGAACCAAACTGACTATGTAAAGATACAGGGACACTGGAAATCAAGCATCCAATTGACAAAAGACTTTCCCAAATGCAGACTGAAGGTCATATCATCAACTGTTAGCTTCAGTCATAAAATTGAAATGTAAAAAGATAAGACATTTGGCAGGTCCGCTGTGTCTAGATTTGTCCAGAATCATCAAAAATGACATGACTTCTGTCCAGAATGGGACTGAGGCATTGTCACAGGTGAAAAAGAAGCACAACCCAACCAGTTTTGGAATAAAATATAAACTATCATACTTGAAGCCACCAAAGCACACAATTTGAAAAGTCATCATTGGCCCACATCATGGTTAATGGAGAAGGTGTTTGAGCTGGTGAAAAAATTATGCAGAGTGAAAGAGAGTGACTCGGAGACTGAAGAATGTAGCAGAGAATACAAGGAATTGAGCAGACAGATTTAAAAGCAGACTAGATGAGACAAGTGAGGAAATGTGCAAAATGGGAGGAATTTAATAGTAATAATACAAAGAGAATGTTTCAAAGTGGTCAGGCTTCTTACTAAAAAGTTTTCCTTCGTGATCAAGCATAATAAGAGATCATAATGGCAGAGTTCTTCCTGAAGGTGATGATGTTAAATGCAAATGGAGAGACTACTGTGCCAATCTGTATGCTTCATCAGAGCCATTTACAATACAGGACAACAGAAAAGAGTACGGAGCCAGAGCCATCAATCCTGCAAGAGGAAGTGGCACATGCTATTATGAAAATGAAGCCTCAGAAAGCACCAGCACTTGATAACTTACCAGCAGAATTGCTAAAAGCAATTGGTGACTGGGATTTTGATCTAATGTGGAAAATTTGTAATGAGGTCTGGATGACTAAAACTTGATTGGATGACCAGATGAAGGGAATCTTTCTGCCCTTACCAAAGAAAATGGATATAACAGAGTGCAGTAACTATAGTACCATCTCCCTGATATCGTATGTGAGCAAAGTGCTGCTGTACATAATTCAGGATTGCGTGAAGTGAATTATAGAAGCAGTACCACCCCAACAAGCTGGTTTTAGACACAGTCAAAGCACATGTGATCAAATCATGAATATCTCTCGTTATTGAAAAATGCACACAGTATAATCACCCACAAATTATGTGTTTTAGTGAGTACTCCAAAGCACTTGATGCCGTCTGATGTGACCATCTCTGGAGGATACTGGCAGACATGGGGATTCCAAAGCATCTCATTGAACTCATTGCAAGTCTCTACTGTCAACAACAGACTACGGTGTAAAGAGCAGCATTGATAGTGAGTGGTTTTCCAATGAGACAAGGATGCATTCTGTCCCCAAGTATTTTCAATATGTACACAAAATTAATTATGAGACAATTCCTGGAAAGTTTGATAACATGGAAGGAGCTGGGATTTCCTTTGGTGGACACCACTTAATCGACCTCAGATATGTTGATGATACAATGCTCTTTGCTGCAACCATCAATGCAATGCAATGAATGTTGGAGTCTGTAAAAAGAGTTAGTAAGGAATATGGACTATCCCAGCATGCAGTGAATATGAAATGCACGTACGTTGACACAGTCAATAATAGGATGCAAGCAGGCATCACAATTGACAGTTAAGCTATAAAGGCAGTAGATGAATTTAATTATCTGGGGTCATATATATCAAACCGAGGAGGCTGCTCCAAAGAACTCAGAAGAAGACTGGAGATGGCCTACTCAGCCAGGAGCCTCCCTTAAAAAAGTGTGGAAAAACTGTGGAATATCAAAATATACGAAGGTTTGACTGGTGAAAAGCTTAATTATTTTCCATAGTGACTTATGGCTGGGATTCCTGGGAAACTAATGCTGCTGACAAGAGGAAAATTGAAGCCTTTGAGATGTGGTACTGGTGAAGACTGTTGCGTATCCCCTGCATGGAAAAGACGACAAATGCTTATTAGGTATAGAACTGGAGAGAAGCGGACTCTGTCCTCAGAAATCAACAGGTGCAAATTTATGTACTTTGGTCACATCAGCCATAGAGACAGAAATAACCTTGAGAAAGTTATCATGGAAGGAATGGTGGCAGATTGTCACACTAGGGGATGACCAGCAAGGAGATGGATAGATAGTGTGTGCCAGATCACTGGGAAGTCAGCTGCTGAATGTGTGATGTTAGTGGTGGATTGAGAAGGCTTCTGAAAATTCTGCTATGATGTCACTAATATTCAGACTTTACTTACTTATTTACATACAGCTTATTTATACACAGAGAAGAAAATGTTTTACCTGATTATCTCTTAAATCAATAACAGCTATATGTATTTATTTCCAGTAAAAAAATGCCCAGATTTCCAAAGAGATGGATCTCACATAAGTAACAGTGAGACATCTGGGCTATAAATATGACCGTGTGTCTTTAATCAGAGCTCCCATCAGATGATGACATGAACTACACACTTAACTGGAAAAGGATGCAATCTTGCACATAGAATTCAGCACACTCTCTCTCTCTCTTTGATTTACTGATGATTCGCATTACGGCTGCAATTTCCAAAAGGGAAGGAGCATGGTTTTCTTGTCACATTTCTGTAAAGAAAAATTGTCCAAGGTATCCAATCTGTATGAACTCTGAATTGGAAGGTATGTCTCAGGTCCATTTAATAGGACACTTGTAGCATAACCATGGTGATAGTTTAGTGCTTGGTCCTGCTTACTGTGAAGCTAATGGCTCTGGGCGGCTATCATCTTCAAAGAGAGGCTTTCAGGGCCTGAGCCCATGCCCACTGAAGCCAATGGAAAGATTTCTGTTGATTTCATTGGACCAGGTCCTTGGCTTGCTTGAATTTCTTTCCACATATGAAGTGGAAGATAACTAAAGAAATGGCAACTTTTCTGGCAGTTGCAAAATCAGAGCAGCTTGTCCATTTGTTCTCTCAGCCAGCTGGGTCACTTTTCTTCTGCCTTATCTGAAGCAATACATTCCGTGTATGATTGTTTTGCCAGTGTTTTCAGTGGGAGCAGGATTGAGCCCTAAATTATTTTCACGGGGTTAATGATCTCATGCAATAATTCATCCATGTGCCTCAGCATTCACTAGAAACAGATCTCCCAGTAACAAGAGGAGATTATTTATCCAGCTACTTACAAAGCATTTGCACCATTTCTGAAGCCATGGATAGATAGCTATCCCTACTTCATTTCCAGTTTGCTCCTTGCTAGCCATCACTGCAGCATTTTAGCTCTATCAGGGAGAGTAGGTTAGCAGCTTGAGCCATGCTATGCACCTGCATTAATGCTAAATCAGCCCTCATGAATTGTACATGAAGTCCAGTATGTTACAGTCATTAATTCTGGCCTTAAGTAAAAAAGCTTCTTCAGACAAGACTTTTCTTTTACCATGTAATACCCAGAAATAACATCTACAGCAGGTGGTGAATCAGAGTCTTACGATTTTTTTTTTTTTACTTGTACTAAAGGAAGAATAGGTTTAAATTAGGAAACATCAATTGCAGGGGAAGAAGAAGAAAAGGCAAAACCGTGACATATAAGCATTACCTGCGATTAGTTGAATATATAATTTGCTTGGCTGTCCGTGATCCATAACAGTAACCGAAGTTTTAGAGTACATTTATATCCATTACAGCAAGAACAAGCCTCATAACCTGCATTCATTTCCTTAGTCCACTAATTGTGTTTTCCCTCTGAAAAATTTTAATGTTGCCATTAAAGGCAAAGGAGTCCATCACTACAGAGCTGCTCTAGCTTTCTCTTAAGCTCTGCAAGCAGCTGTAATTCAGTGAAGTGCTTCCCTCTAGTGTCTAAAGACAAAACTCCAACTAGATCTCTGCATTTGGAAAATACTTGCTTCTGTAAGTACAATTATATGTTATCATTAATGGAAGTCAAGATCGTAGCTTGGGGCTCAATTCTATAAGCCTTACTTTCCCTGAGTAGCTCCTGTTCATATGAGTAGTCCCATTGATGGGACAATGCACATGAGTATATTCGATGTAAGAGTTGCAAAATCTGGCCCTTGGTGTAACCATTAGCAAATTTGTGTGCTTTTGCATTTTGTTTAGTGTATTTCTGAACAGTCCATCTTCTTTAAGCCTAAATATCACTTAAGTATGTTTTTCTTTGTTAATTTATTGGAACTGGGCCAGCTGTATTCTCCACTTTTCAACCATTTCTCCACTGTCTTTTCTTTGCTCCATGTTGTGTGATTGCCATCAATTCTGGAACTACTTTTCCCATTGCTCTCCTATATGGACTATAGTTCTACCATGGTAGAAGATTGGTATGGATCTTTCCCTAGAAGATGGTACAACCTATCTTCTCATCAGAGATTGCTTCTAGTACCTCACTAATGCAGCCAGTTTGTCAAACAGCCACATCTACTATAGCTGTGGAGGTTTTCATCCATATTTGTGGCTAGGGATGTCCCAGTACAAATCCACTCCGATAATGGTCATTCATCCTCGGTAAAGACATTTTTCAGCTCCAGCCTTCATTTTTCCAAAATAATGGCAGACCTTCTCAAAAAATCCAGATTTAGCAGGTATTCTTACTAACTACTCTTGCAAATGGATTCACTCATTGATTGGAAGAAAGGTATGATCCACCATCTTGTGCTACTCCACTAAAAAGCAAAAATGACCTCCCTTCTCCAAGATCTTCTCCCGTTGGTCACTCAGAGCATTCCATGTCAGTATAGCCATATCTCTCCATTGATAGCACCATTTGCATGAGACAGCTTGTTCTCTTTTGTGTTAAGCCTTTTGGTGCTTAACAAGTAATCATAATCCCAGACATTAAATCACAACTGGCCTGACCTATTTATTTTCCACAAGAAGAAACATCAGTACAAAAATCGACAAAAGAGACTATGCTGGGAACACAAGACTCAAGCCCTTTGAGCAGGTACCTTTCCCTGCCTGCCCTCTAATGTCTAAAGACAAAACTCCAATTAGATCTCTGCATTTGGAAAATATTTGCTTCTGTAAGTACAATTATATGTTATCATTAATGGAAGTCAGGGTCGCTTGGCTTGAATTTGACACTAACAAAATTCAGCACTACCCTTCTGCCTAGGCTTTGCTGCTCTGCGGGTTCCCACCTCAGGGCTATTCAGCCCACCCTCTGGATTTTCTCGCTATAGAGAATCCTTATATCTGAGTTGGGTAACACACCCGACTAAGTACAGCTCATGTCACCATTCCCCTGCATGATTAACACATGATAAAAGGGTTAAAAGCCCTTAGAAGGGTTACATCTGGAAAATAATATCTGAGTGTAAGTCATTGAAGAAGGAGACACTACAGGCCCATATACCATCTTGTCTTCTCAGGTTAATCAGGTGACTCACCAGGGCTATTTGAATTCTATCTGCAGACAGATGCTACAGAGAATACACTACTTGCAAACCTGGATCAACCAAGTTAATTCTTCTAATGTTTTTTCGTGATATCTTCCTTTCTATTGTTCTCTTCCATTCTCTTGCCATGTTAAAACACCATATTAATATATAACACATTAAATGCAAATGACTATCAAATATTAGGGGTTCATACTTTATTTTGCTGTCATATATACAAGAAATTAATCTAATTTTTTATTTGTCATGGTACCAAGGGTGTGAATTCTTATATAAATTTAGTTCCAATGTTTTTTTCTTTGTGCCTGTTTAAGGAGGGATGGGCGAAGGAGAAACCTCTGGAGATCAGATCCTCAACTGGAGTAAGTTAGCCTAGTTCCAGTAGAGTCCATTTACACTAAATGAGGATCTGGTATGGAAAAGATTGTGGTAACCTGCCTTACAGAGTTATTCATAACTAAATGGTGGGGGTTCCACAGGGCTCTGCCCTTAGTTCCCTTCTCTCGTCCCTCTACACCTTGTTTCTGGGTAATCTTGTCTGCAAACACAAATTCAGTTACCACCTCTATGCTGATAACTCACAGATCTACTTCTCTACTCCAGATTTGTTGCCTTCTGTATCACCTAAAATTTTGGTGTATCTCTCTGACATCCTCATGGATGCCTACCCATCAGCTCAAACTCAACAGGGCTAAAGCAGAGCTCTTAATCTCTCTCCAAGCCCCAACCCTTCCCCTCACCTCCTTTCTCCATCACTGTGGACAACACCTTCATCCTGCCTGCCACTCAGGTCCATAATCTGAGCGTCATCTTCAATTTAGACCCCTGCTGGGTCCTCACCTCCAGGCTATGTCCAAATCTTGTAGTTTCTTTCTGCATAACATCTGAAACATGGCCTTTCTTCTCTATCCAAACCGCTAAAACTCTCATCCAAGTACCGCTCATCTTTCATCTTCATTACTGCAACATCTTTCTTTCTGGCCTTGACAAATGAAACCTTGCCCCACATATACCCATTCAGAATGCTGCTCAAAGATCGTTCTCCTTGCCTGCTGTTATGACCACATCACCCCTCTCTTTACAGCCCTCCTGTGGCTCCCCTTCTCTTTTGTATCAAACATTAGCTGCTTTTCTTTACTTTGAAGGCCCTTCATGGCCTATCCCCATTCTACCTATCACTCTCATTCACTATCAAGATGTTGACTCTTGCCTCTAATCGTCTCATGATGCCAGCCTCCATTGCCTAATTGTTACATTTTCAAACAAGCAGTGTTGTGCTTTCTCCCATGCTGTTCTTCATGCTTGGCAGGAGCTCCCCATTACAACTTACAACACTCCTTACTGTGATGCATACAAAAAGCTTAACAATGACAGGTTTCAGAGTAGCAGCCGTGTTAGTCTGTATCCACAAAAAGAACAGGAGTACTTGTGGCACCTTAGAGACTAACAAATTTAGTCTCTAAGGTGCCACAAGTACTCCTGTTCTTTTAACAATGACAGGGCACCATGCCCTGAGACCACTGCGTAGCCTACTAACCAATATTATCTTATTGTTTTCTTTTACTCTTCCATCTAACTGTCTGTATCCATCTGTTGTCTCTTGTCTTATACTTAGAATGGAAACTCTTCGGGGCAGGGACCATCTTTTTGTCTATGTTTGTACAGCACCTAGCACAATGGGATCCTGTCCCAGAATTAGGGCTCCCAGGCACTACAGTAATACAAACAAGTCCATTTATCTGTTATGTATTTTAAGCTGAACAAATGCTAATAAAAGATGCTGGATTGAAACTCTGTTGATTTATTTCTTGCTGTGGGGCATAATAGGGTGCTATGGGCTGATTGCTGCTGTGGGTTTATGAATCAATCCTTCAAGGTGCTGAATTTCTCCCCCTTGTGCTGCACCCTTAACTCCCAAGTCAATGGGAAAAGATAACAGAAAAACTCAAGCTAGCTCAGTAAACATAAAAATAAAACTCATGTCAAAGCAGTGAATTAGAAACACGTGACTGCAGAGGAAGACTCAAGAGCCCTTTCCTCTTTCGATAAGATAAGGATGTAATGAGTCAGATTCCTAGAAAGTTTCTTATTACTCTGACTAGACCTTAGGGCTTCACATTAAAAAGTTAGCATTTGTGAACAATTATCATCTGAGATACCACAGTATGCAGAATATTCTATATGCAGAATAGATTAATACCGTGTTTATTTCCTGTTGCAAGCACAGAGAATACTGTGGCATTTGAGATGCTACTGTGTGGCAATTGTGAGTAAATACCAACTTTTTAGTGGCAACTACAGCAAGTTCTGGTCAAGAAAGCAAGAAGACTCCCTACCAGACTGACTCATTGTATCTTTCTTCTCCGTGTTGACCAAAGAGCCATTGAAACATTCTGGTCAATTATGTGTTTCACCTGGACTGCTCTGAGTATCATTTTCACCTAAGTGTGATAAAATTGTGTGGTAGTTGTTGGCCGATGGGATTTTAAATAGTATTTCATGTGAAAGAACAAATACCCTTCCCCTACTCAGGTGTATTTAGCCTTTTCGTGTATTATTTCACTCCACCACCAGTTCCCACCTTCTGTAATTGATATCTATAACATGAATTAGGAATACGGAAGAGAGGTTGCACCATAGGGTCTTCTTCATACAGTGCTCAAAGGAGTGGGTCACTTTGTAATTTATTTGGCAGTGTGTTTTGGAGCAATATGAATCAGAGAAGACTTGTTTTCTTTTTTAGTCACTACGTAGTGCTAACCTTGTGTGTAAACCACATGCCGTGTTTTTTGCTTCAGGGATCCTGTGCAGAAGGAAGAGAACTATCTTATACCACCCTATGCTCATGTGTCACTCATTCTTGAATAAACCTCCAGACCAATCAGAAGGCTGCAGATTTTCAGAACAGCCACAATAAAGGAAGGTTGTGGATGATGTTTTATTTTTTTCTAGTCACGGTTCACACCCAAAGAAAAAATTGTAATAGTGAGGACCAATGCCCTATGCATTACAATATCTTAATCTCAGTGCAGTAGCTATGGCCAACATTTACAGGAGTGGACAAATGAGTTAGGGTATCTAAGGTGTCAAGTTGGGCTCCCAATAAAACCACTGATCACTATTGAAAAATCTTGACCTACCTGCCATCACTGCATCTTAGCCAAGAGTTTTAAAAGACACTTTCTGGAAAGTCAGGTTCCCTTGAGATGTGTCAAGTTGAATACCAAAAGAGTGATGCATGATCACTTTTAAAAACCTTGACCCTCATTCCTAGCCTATAACAACCTTGCTATTATTCCATCCTTGCTACTTTGAGCTGACCTGTCCAGAGATGCAAATCAAACACACGAGGTGCTTGTGTGGTGTACACAAATGAGGCTTAAGATAAGAGCAGTAATTTTTTTTTCCAGTCAAAACTCACATTAGGATTTTACAGTTCTGTTCACCTGGGACATTGCAAATCACGAAACCCAGGACAAAGCATGTGAGAGCTGAGGACAAAGCATTCTTGATTGATTGGATCCAGCCAGGAAACAATCTTCTGGAGGAGATCAGTCACATCTATAGTCTGACCGCTTTTTAGGAAATATTCCAAAATCTTCCTCTCTGAGAAAGCATTTGCACTGTCTGAGACTATTGGTTTATTCTGTGGCGTGGGATTCAAGAGAACATTCATATCCACAAAGTTTCAACATTCCAGAAATAGAAATGTTTATTTTGGTTCATTGAACTGACCCCAAATGCTTTGTTTTGATTCAGTTCAATATTAAATAACATTTTCCCACAGTGGTGCATTTGCTAATGGGAATTGTAGTCCATTCTCCCATATGGGTCAGTCTCCCTGGCAGGACTAGGGCGCCCATGATGAACCCAGAGTTATGCAACTTCCATGATGTACCATGCAGGTTGGTCGGAGGAAAATCTTCATTGCATTATGGAAGATGTAGTCTTCTGGGGAGCCTGGCTTATAGGAGAGAATGGGGGCCTGAAGAGACAACTGCCAAAAGGAACTGATGGGGAAAACAGTTTGAGGCTTTGTTGAACTGATTCTAAATGAAATGTTCTGGATCATTTCAACAAAATAAACGATTCCAATTCAAGTCAAACCAACTCAAAAATAAATATTTCCTTTTAATTTTCCTGGTCGAAAATTGGAAATTTTCATCAAAATCTAAATTTTCAGGTTGAAAATTTTGATTTTGTAGAAGTGTTCATTTTCTCTTGGAAAGTTCCCCACCAGTTCTACTGGTAAGTGATACAAATGACCTGCTGCTCCCTCTCCCACACTTACCCCCAAAATCTGTGTACCCCACAGTAAAAAATAGATTCTTACAGTTTTTCTGCTTATGTTTGAGGCTCTTCATGATCCCTTAACTCCTTCTTTTCCAGACTTCTTATACCTTTGGTCTCTTATCCTACACTAGTGCTTATTTATCCCTCCTGGAGTTGCTAGCAAGTCGACAGAGACTGTCTGAGCTGTTACATCTCTTGATGTTTAGAATTATTGGCCTGTAGATAGCAAGTTTGTTGGTTTTGCATGTATGTTTTACAGAACATTGACTCACCTTTAGGAAGCACAGCTGCTGTTATAGTGTCGTGTGTGTGTGTGTGTGTGTGTGTGTGAATTGCTCTTGTGTGTTGTGTGTATGTGTGTATTGCTCTGGGATTTTTATGAAGTCTATTTTCTTGTTCTTGCTGAAATATCTAAGCCTCGGAGTTTCATAAAACACAAACAAACTTTAAAAAAAAATAAGGTTAAATATAGGAGGTACTGATGTTAGAGAACAAGTTTAAGTACCTAGGATTTAGCTGCTCAGGGACATGATGCTTTCAAAAGGAGTGTGTGTGTGCATGCGGGCGCGCGTGTGTGTGTTGCTTTCAAAAGGAGAGAGAGAGAGTGTGTGTGAGAGAGAGAGCGTTTACATGTTCAGGAAAGATTTTGCTCTTATTAGCTAAACCTGATTTCTAGATTACTATGGCAGGATTCGAAGCGGGACTTTTGCAGTAGGACATTCAAATAATCTTGACAAGTATAAAGTGTTAAGAAGACAAAAAAGGCCCAATTGCCCTTTCTGTTCACAGCATTCTGTTCTCTAGCAGGGTCCGCTTTGGATGACCTATGGGTTATAGCTCCTGTATGATATATATGGGTAGCCACATCGCTAGTGAAGTGGGGTTCTCATGCCCCCAAACTCCAAGCACAGAGGGGACCCTCATCTCACAAGAAGTGAGGCTCAGCTCTCTCTGTGGCACACCCCCATCCCAGACCCTGTGAAGATTACTATCTGTGTTCTGACATTCCTCCTAGGGAAAAGATGAGGAAGGCACATCACCTCACCCGTCTCCAAGCAGAAATTAGACAAAAATTTATCAAACAGCCTGTGGCTATATAATCTTTTGCACACCGCTGGGCAGAAGCCCTTCCCCAAGAGTCTAAGAGCAGTTATGACCAAGTGGAAGCCCCTCCGGTTGTACCGCTCCAGCTGGGGGCAAGGAAATCAGAGTCAAGGAAGAGAAAGGCCAAATGGGGAGATGTTGAACAGTCCAGTGGTTAGGGTGCTACCTTGAGAGTCAGGTTTAATTCCTTGCTTCATTATAGACTTCCTGTTTGCCGTTGGGCCAGTCATTTAGCCTCTTTGTGCCTCACTTCCCCATCTGTAAAATAGGGCTAACAGCACTTCCCTACCTCACAGGGGTGATGTGAGGATAAATACATTAGAGATTGTAGAGAGGTGCTCAAAGGAGTGGGGGCCATATAAGTACCATAAACAGATTTAGGATGGGCCATGCAGCCTTTCTATGGAAGGTAAATCACAATGGGATGATGTAAGGGGAGCCTTATGGTGGTTTCCCCCACTCAAAGCCCTTGATGGATTTTGTGAGGAGGGTGATGGTCTGAGCCATGGTTTTGCTGAATACCTGAAGTGTTCAGAGCAGTGTAGCTGCTCTATGTGAATTTGTGCTTTCATACATCTTCTATAGGGTGTAAGTGTAACTGTATACTATACTTCTTCTCTTCAATGCAATGCACATGCTTGAAGAATAATTAGAGAGCCATCTGCATCAGGTGTGTTGGAAGAGTCAATTCTCTCCCACCTTGTGTTTTGCTCCTGACACAGGTCCCCCCTGCACCAGACTTCTGAAAATATGTTAGAAGAGCTTAGCTTCCCCTCACCACACTTGTTAATATTGGCGTTCTTCCACTAATAATCCATATGGCTGAGCTCTCTCCCGCCACTCACACAGTATCACAGAGTGGAACAGGTTATTGTTTCACATATACTACATTAACACTTCGTGGCTACTTCTCTTGCCATTCCAAGCTTTGCCTTTGTCATTGCATTGCACAGTGGGCACACTGGCTGAGCGAATCGGTTTATTTATTTCGAGGCAAGGGATGCAAGAGAGCATTCACAACCGCAGCAGCAGACATGGAAGCTATCTTGCTGAGCAAAGAATGGCAACTATCCCATGCTGTGAGTGGCTAAATCAAACAACTGATCCCTGATGCATAATTTCTCCATTTCATTTAGAAGGACTCGATGGAGTGTGGCCTTCTTATGATTTCCTAGAGACTCAGAACATCCCCTGTCTGCACTGATGACAAAGAAAAGGATGAATTCAGTATGCTGCTGTTGCATTGCATTGCCTGCCTTACTGAAATATGCTGTTTGCCATAGAAAGGTAAGGGTTCTCCCCTTAAACACTCCACAGATGACTACATCCTTTCCTCTTGCTGCACATTCCCTTCCTGTCCTCAGAGCTGAGGAGGGGGTGGAAAGTTGACCTTTGTGCTCCCCCAATACAGGGGCTGGCCCCCCTGTGGAGGTTGCAACAATCTGAAGACTACCCTAAAACGTTCCAGCCACCAATAGTCCCAAAGGGCGGTTAAAGCTGTTGGGGATTGTCAGAGGGAGAGGAGACCTGGCCACGTCACCTTTCCTCCAGCAAAGTAGCCAGGAGATACTGTGGAAACTCTGTGACACACTAGGGTATAAATAAGCTCCACCAGGGGCTGGTTTAGGGCTGTTTTGCACTGGAGAAATAGCAGAAAGTAGTTGCAGTGCAGCCCAACATCCCCACATCTGCATCCACCTGCCGTAAGGTATGTTGAGATTGCACTGTGAACAAAGATAATTTGGATCAAACCAATGTATGCGTTTTACACAAAGGACACTGCAGAGAGGCACCACAGGTTTAAAAAAAACCCCACAAATCAATGGAAGGACTTTATATGCTACAAGTTGATGGGGGCAATATTGTCATTACCACAGTGGAATCTGGTGCAATCTAGTTAATAAGAAACTGAAACCACACAAAAATGAGATCAGAAATCCATTCAGCAAAGCTATGGACACTTTCCATTATTTAGCTAATATGACTGATCTCCAGTACTAAAGAGATATGTTGAGCCCTGAACAGGAAGAAGAGACACAAATGTGACGGATATAACTTAATCTTCAGTTCTTCTTTCCTTAGTGTTTAACATTTAGGTTCCTGGTTTTTACCCCAAAAATATGTTTCTGAAAGAGGTTGGGCACAGTCTGTTACTTGAAAGTGATGTGAAATTGTAGAAGACAGTATCAGAGGGTGTTAGTCTCGATCTATAAAAAGCAACAGAGAGTCCTGAGGCACCTTTAAGTCTAACAGATGTATTGGAGCATAAGCTTTCGTGGGTGAATGCCCACTTCGTCGGATACATGTAATGGAAATTTCCAGGGGCAGGTATAAATATGCTGGCCAGAATCAGTCTGGAGATAACGAGGTTAGTTCAATCAGGGAGGTTGAGGTCCTCTGCTAGTAGTTGAAATGTGAACACCAAGGGAGGAGAAACTGCTTCTGTAGTTGGATAGCCATTCACAGTCTTTGTTTAATCCTGATCTGATGGTGTCAAATTTGCAAATGAACTGAAGCTCAGCAGTTTCTCTTTGGAGTCTGGTGCTGAAGTTTTTTTTGCTGTAAGATGGCTACCTTTACATCTGCTATTGTCCCTGCGGAGGCCGTTAGGGAACAGGGGGGTTGGATATGGCAGGAGTCCTGGGGGGGCCACGACCTCCTCCCCTAACCAGCCCTCCATACAATTTCCGAAACCCGATGTGGCCCTCAGGCCAAAAAGTTTGCCCGCCCCTGAGACAGCAAGTACGAACTTAATTGTTGTGTTTTTGTCTTATACTTACAGAATCACAAGCTTTTTTATTTAGGGAAAAATAACCCAAACCTGTTAATCACCTTTCATCAGTACAAACACAAAACATTTGTATTCCTGTATTTTCCATTTGTCGCAAGACAAACAATAAACCCCAGAATTTTAGCATCTCTTTCGCAAGCCATTCAGTGTGCTAACTCTCAGCATTTCACACTGTACACAGATTGAGGAGCAAGAGGTTTAAATGAGAACAAACTACTCTACTAAGGACAACTGGGACTAATACATTCAAGCACAGATGGTGCACAGTAAGGTATTACGACTCCCTCTGCTGGTGTTTTCATTTTATGAAAGCTGTCTGAAATGAGGCATGAAATATTAAGACAAAATTAAATATAATATTTAGCCCGTGCTATTTATGAAATTCCCTACAAGAAAAAAATCATTAATTAGAGTCAAAGAAATCTGTTAGTTTGGTTATTTATCCCGCAGGGATTGTTTAGAGATGCACTGATCTAGCAGGACCATACACTTTATCACTTTTTATAGTTAGTCAAGTATATTGGTTCAGGTTCACTAGTATTCGAAATATAGGTCCCAGCAAGTCTACATTAGCGCCAATAAAAATGTACTAGTTATAGTACATTATGGACTATTTCAATGCGACCATTATTGTTCAGGAATGAAATTACTGGAGTTGAAGTAACCAGAAAAAAAATTCCTATACAGAAATTAGGCTCAGTTGCTAGGATATCTTTCAAAGGATTCTGGGATTTGCAATTCCCAGTGGCCCTTGACCATGATGCTCTCATCTGTGTTACAAGTGAGATGGGCTAGGCCAGCTATTACCCCTCCAAAGACTAGAGAGGGGCAGCAGCCGTTCCTGACAGACTCAAAAAATACAGTGGGGAGGTTAGTGGCCAGCTGATGCCCCTATGAAGGAAGGCCACCTATTGTTTTCCCTCTTTGAAGCCAGTAATTAGCCACATGGGAGCTAGGGGGACTGGGAAACAAGGAACAGAGGGTAGTTTCTATGGAAGTGGAAATCTCATGAGTACTACTGTTCACATGATATTTCCACCATTTTGATTTGGTTACAGGATCTGAATTTAGATCTGGATAAATATGCCAAATTCTAACTATGGTGACATCTGAATCCACATGCTATGTCAACCCATCTCTGCTTTAAATCTGTTGTAAAAGAAGCCAAATCAATGATACTTCATTTCCTGTGGCAATGACTTTCATAGATTTTACTGTTTGCCCATGAAAAATTATTTTCTTTGATCCATTTTAAGTATCTTCCCTTTTAATTTCATGGAACGCCTGCATATTCTCATGTAGAACTACATGAGAAATGCCACAGGAATACTAAAAAATACATATATACAAGAAAGCTAAAGGAATCCCTTATCCCTTTTTACTAAGTAACATGCTATTTTACATACCTCAATCATGTCCCTTCTGCCTTTGCTTCTTTACAGGCTAAGGAATCTCTTTAAGGATTTTAGAAATTGCTCTTTGTATGCAATACTATTCTCATCTTACTGATACAGATTTTACATTAATATAGCTACCTTGACTTGAGTAGCGCTCAGATACCACAATGATGGATGAGAACCCAAATACAACAAAAAAGGGAGTTACTCTTGGTTTACATCAGTGTGTGCAAGATCAAGTGGTATTATGATAAGACAGTAAATATCATAATGCCACTATATAAATCCATGATATGCCCACATTTTGAATACTCTGTGCAGTTCTGGTCACCCTATCTCAAAAGCGATATATTCAAACTGGAAAAGGTACAGAGAATGGCAAAAAAAAAAAAAAAAAAATGATGGATATGGAAGAGCTTCCATATGAGAAGAGATTTAAAAAACTGGGACTGTTCATCTAGGAAAAGAGGACAAAACAGAACTATGATAGGGGTGTAATAAAATCATGAAAGGTGTGGAGAAAATGAATATGGAAGTGTATTTACCCCTTCACATAACACAAGAACCCAGGGTTAACCAATGAAATTAATAGTAACAGGTTTAAAACAAACACAGTGCCCGGTCAAACTGTGGGGCTCGTTGCCAGGGCATGTGGTGAAGGCCAAACGTATAACTGGGTTGAAAAAGGAATTAGATAAGTTCATGGAGGATAGGTCTATCAATGACTAATAGCCAAGACAGTCAGGGACGCAACCCCATGCTCTGGGTGTCCCTATATTTCTGGCTGCTAGATACTGGGATTGGACAACAGGGGATGGATCACTCAATAACTGGCCTGTTCTGTTCATTCCCTCTGAAGCATCTGGCACTGGCCACTGTCAGAAGATAGGATACTGGGCTAGATGGAACATTGGTTTGATGAAGTATGGCCATTCTTACATTCTTAAGATCAGGCCTTTTGTCTCATTCCTGTCCGCCTTCAAATCTATCCGTTTTATCTGTCTTATAATATTTGCAGTTTGTCTTCCTGTTACTGGAGAGTCACTGGAGGCATGAGCCTGAAGATTAAAAAACAATGAGCCAGATCTCCAGTTAGTGAACACTGGTTTAGCTACATTGGAGTCCATAAAGCTACATAGATTTACACCAGCAGACAATCTTTTTAATGATATTCACTACATACTAGTGACTACCAGAACTATTTTTGCCCTGCATCTGTCGGGCCAAAGTGGGGCTCAGATACACTCAATGAAACTACATGAGGTGTATAAGTATAACCGGTTTTATTGTCAAAGTATAATAAGCTTCCCAGCCTTCACACGTTACTAAATACATGCTTTGCAGCAACCAAGCAAGAATCAATGCTTACGCCACTTCTGCTACGGACAGTCCCAGACCCTCCATCCTTGTCCCTGAGGGCCCGTAGCAGGTGCTGCTCCAATGTGGGGAGTTCCTGGGCACCCACAAGGCCAAGGTCCGCAGGTGAGACTGTTCGTCTAAAGCAATTCTCTTAGCCGTTTTTATCATCATCTCTTTCTAAGGGGGGCATATTCATCCACAAGGAGGCTCTGGAAGGAAACATTATTGCTTTCTATTCCCACACTTAACACTCTTAGGCCCTCCTTATCTCCTCACTTGTTTATCCAGTCGGAGTGGCTGCAAGCCAGGCTGGCCAGTCAAAGCCAGTTCACCACTATCTCCACCCAGACCATTCTATAAAACAGGCCAAGGAAACTTGCGGTCAGCCCCGACAGCATCCCACAATTAGATCTGTATGGATTCAAGAGTCTACCTCCATGGACAATTGCAGGACTAAGGCCTACATTTTTAAAGCTAGACTATATAGCTTTTTTAGTAGCTCATCTTCTCCCATGTTTTTTCTTCGCATAAATATCCTGATGACTTACTGCAGCTGACCCTCTGTTTATCTATCAGCTCTTCCATTCCCTCTCTGTATCACACATGCATTACCTATGAATAGGTAACCTTTAGATATAGGTAGGAATTCTTCCATCATCCTGAGCTGCAAAGACTCATGCAAAATAACTGACTAATAGCTTCTTTGCAGCCTCTTCATCCTCTTTAACTGCCCCTTCACTCTTTGGTTCTAGACCAATATGCATTTTTTAAACCCACAATTTCAAACAATCCATTAGTGCTGAGGAAGGCCACATTTTGCCCATGTGGCACAGTTTCATTAAGCTCTGCCTTGCATATTGTTGTACACTGGTTTACACATTTTCATACAGGGTGTGGCACAAATTCCAGGGTGGGATTCATATACTGTAATAAAGAACCAACTGGCTCATTACTGAGCTCTGTGTTAACCCCCGGTACAATATCCACCCAACAGAGGCTCCATAATCCCTCCAGCGCGGGAAAGGGAAGATGTGCTACAGGGGAACCAGGGCTCAGGAGTGAACCAGAAGCTGCATGGGAGCAGCCTTGCAGTTGGCTGTGAAGAGAAGGATGGGCAGCATGGGAGCCAGCAGGGAAGGGTTGAGAGCCATTCTCGAAATTGCTTGTTGCTAGGAGAGTGGTAGCGACAGCTGGTGAAGGGGATTGTGTGGACAGATCTGATTGAGACCACAGTTGCAGACAAAAGTTGTCTGGCTTGGACATCTGCAGGCAATTAACTCCTTGAGCAACTAGATAGAGTCTCCCTGGCACTCAGGCCTGAGGAGCCCCACCTTTATACCCCTGGACTGCCCCTAGTAGCTGGACTGGGACCTGTTCTGTTTGTGCTCATCATCTTTATAATCCACCCAGCTGAGTTATAGGAACCTACCAAAGGGTGGAGTCTGAAGGGTGAAGACTTGGAGCATCTACAGCACTTGCCTCCAATGGTGGGGTACATCAAGCACACTACTAACCATCCTGGGGACAGGTGCACCACAGCACTTGCAGTGACTCCTTGCAGAGGGTTTGGTTATAATACGATACTTGTTAGCTGCAGGGCTGGTGCAAGGCAGTTTCGTGCCCTAGGTGAAGTTTCCACCTTGCGCCTCCCTCCCCCCCCGAGCCCTGCGGCAGCTCCCCACTCCAGCTTACCTCTGCTCCGCCTCCTCTCTGAGCAGACCACCACCGCTCTAATTCTCCTCCCCTCCCAGGCTTGCGGCGCCAAACAGCTGATTGGCGCCGCAAGCCTGGGAGGCGGGAGAAGTGGAGCAGTGACTGCGTGCTCAGGGAGGGGGCGGAGCAGAGGTGAGGTGGGGAGCCCTGCGGCAGCTCCCCCCGCTGCCCTGAGGCACCCCCTCCCCCCGCGGCAGCTCCCCACCGTCCCGGACCGGCCACTGTGCTGGGAGAGGGAGTCGCACATGTCAGCACGCCGCCGGCAGCCCAGCCCAGGAACACTGTAAAGAAGAAATTGGGGGCACCGCTTTTTGGTGCCCACAAATCTTGGCGCCCTAGGCAACCGCCTAGTTTGCCTTAATGGTAGCATCAGCCCTGGTTAGCTGCCTCTCAGAAGACTCACAGAAGCTAGGCACAGTTTATATGAGACTGCTGCTCACCCCAGGAATCAACATTGTTTTGACACTGGTTTGAGTATGTGATCATGCACAGGATATTGGGGGTGGGAATCTTAAACAACATTTATACATCTGCCTAGGAAAATTATCATGTACCAGCCCAGGCAGAAAATCTACATGGCCCTTTGGCATGCTGACAGATATTAGCTCATGGGCGGGGGGAGGAGGGAGGAGTGAATGTCCCAGCTGAATGAATAAGTGGAATTCTGCCAGTTTTTTATACTTGTATGTGAGTTTTTCCTTTAAGTGTCACTCAACCAACAATGTAAATTAACATAGACCATTCATTCTTTGCTATTTGTCATCGTAATGGGAATGCCAGGCTTCTGCATGTTGCAACTTGCAAGGCTGGATTTTCCCTTTAATTCAATATTTCATCTCCATGCACACACCGGAACAGCTTGAGTTTCTTTTTCCTGACTTTATTCTCTCATTTCAGGTATGAGCTGGATTCCTTCAATTGCAATTAGTGATTTTCCTAGAGTTGTAGCATGCATGGTGCAACGTCTTTCCCAGTTTGTCTCCCTTCCAGCCAAAGGATATTTCACACCCACTGATTTACACATAGTCATGCCAAAAAAGGACAAAATCTTCCACTCTCCTCAGCACTAATAAGGCTTCAACTGGTGTATTGTGTCAAGTTCTAGACACCACACTTTGGGAAAGATGTAGACAAACTGGAGAAAGTCCAGAGAAGAGCAACAAAAATGATTAAAAGGTCTAGAAAACATGACTTACTAGGAAAGATTGAAAAATATGTGTTTGTTTAGTCTGGAAAACACTAAGTGGGAACATGATAACTGTCTTCAAGTACTTAAAAGATTGTTATGAAGAGGAGGCTGTTAAATTGTTTTCTTATCCACTGAGAACAGGACAAGAAGCAATGGACTTAAATTACAGCCAGTGTGATTTAGGTTGGACATTAGGAAAAACTTCATAACTCTAAGGGCAGTTCAGCACTGGAACAAATTACCTAGGGAGGTTGTGGAATCTCCATCATTGGAGGTTTTTAAGAACAGATTAGACAAGCACCTGCAGGGCCAGCTCTAGCTTTTTTGCCGCCCCAAGCAAAAAAAATTTTGCCTACCCCCCGTCCCTGCCCTGGGTTCCTCGCTGCACCCCCCTGCCATCCTAGCCCTAGGCTCTCCCCCACCATCCACACACCCCTGCCGCCCCAGCTCTGGGCTCCCCCCAGCCCCCCCACCATTGCCCCACACACACACACCTCCTGCCGCCCAGCCCTGGGCTCTCCCCCCCCCCCCCCTGCACCCTCTTTCTGCCGCAGCCATGGGTCACTGGTAACTCGCTCCCAGGGCAGGTCATTCAGAAGGAATTTTAGGTGTGCACAGAACACAGACAGGATTGGTTCCCATATGGTTACAGAACTGCAGTAAAGTGGAACAATTTTCAGCTTGTGTGATTGGAGGATATCTGGATGCATATTATAAGACTGTCCTACATAAATGAGGAAAAGTTGAGGTGCCTTTATTATTCTTTTGTTCCACTCTTTCTCTCTATGGGAAATTTACCAATGCAATATCACTGGCTTCCTTTTAAACAAACAAACAAAAAAAAGGCAATGGCTGTTGAATATAGCAATTCCAGTCCTAATAACCACTGGGAAGCATTTCTTGCTCAATTTTATTCTACTTTTTCTACAGCAAGTTACAGTGGATCAGTATATTTGATTTGGGAGAAATGAAGCAACAGCCACCCAAACTGAGCTTGAGCACTCCTGAATTTTGAGGTGTTCAAATCTGGAAGGCAGGTGCTGGGGGGGAGGGGCCTGTGGCTTCGCAGGGGAGCACGGCAGCATGTATGCAGCAGCGTGTCTGGCACTGCACGAAGCCAGACACGCTGGTCTGAGTGGCATGGTAAGGGGGTTGGGAGGTTGGAGAAGGGGTAGGGAGATCCAGGGGGGCAGTCAAGGGACAGGGAGCAGGGGGTGTTGGATGGGGCAGAGGTTCGGGGGGGCAGTCAGGGGCAGGGAGAAAGGGGGGTTAGATGGGTCAGGGGTTCGGGGGGGCAGTCAGGGGACAGGCAGCAGTTGGCTAGGCATGGGAGTTCCAGGGGTTTGTCAGGGGACAGGTAGGGGGTGGGATCCTAGGGGGAAAGTTGGGGGGGGTCTCAGGAGGGGGCAGTTGGGGACAAGGAGAAGGGAGGCTTAGATAGGGGGGGCAGTTGGGGCAGGGGTCCCAGGAGGGGATGATCGGGGGCAGGGAGCAGCGGGGTTGGATGGGTTGGGGTTTCTGTGGGGGGGCAGTCAGAGGGAGTGGATGGGGGCAGGGTGGGGCTACCCTCCTTCCCCGTGGAGTGTCCTATTTTTTGAATGTTAAAATATGGTATCCCTGCCCTTCCCAGCACAGCTCTCCATTCACAGCAGGCTGCAGCATGAGGTCTCAGCTACCTCCCTCCCTCCCCCTCTTTCCTGTTGGTAGTGGCCAAGGGAATGCTGGGAAATGTAGTTCTTTCCCTGCTCCAGGGCTGGCTCTATAGGCAGGGAGCTAACCAAGGAACTACAGCTCCCAGGGCCCCCTGCTGGTTCTCAGCTCCCAGACTGGATCCCTGCCACCCCTGCAAATGGGCTGCCCCAAGCACATGCTTGCTTTGCTGGTGCCTAGAGCCGCCCCTGAGCATCTGTCAGGGATGGTGTAGATCAGGGTTCTCAACCTTTTTCTTTTCAAGACCCCCACAACATGCTATAAAAACATCATGGCCCACCGGGGGAGGGGCTCAGCCACAGGGGACAGGGGCTTCTGAGAAGGAAGAGAAGTTGTGCAGAGCCTTTCCTCTCAGCACAAGGAGCCAGGCAGAACACCTTCTTGATACACCAGACTGCTCTAGAAGGTGTGTCCTGCTAATGTGCTTTGCCACCAGTGGGATGTGGCCTTAACAAACACAGGGTTTGGAGGGGGGGGTTCAGGAGCTCTGCAGGATAGGGGGGTTGAGGCTTCTGCCCCATGGTGGGGCTTCTGCCAGGGCTCAGGGCTTCAGCCCCACGGGGCTGTTTCTGTTGGGTCTCGGAGCACCAGGGCTCCGGGCTTCAGGCCTACAGGGCTGGGGGGCTCCAGGCTTCAGCCCCATGGGGTGCCTGGGCTCAGGGCTTCTGTCCCAGGGGTGTCAGGGCTCAGGGCTCTGAGCTTCAGCTGCCTGGTGCCAGGGCTTGAGGCTCTGAGCAGCCCTGCTTGTTGGACCCCCAGAAATGGTTCATGGGCCCCCAGCTGAGAACTGCTCGTGTAGATAACACTTAGTCCTGCCTCTTTACAGGGGACTGAACTAGATGACCTAACAAGTTCCCTACCAGTCCTACTTTTCTATTTCTAGGATTCTATGAAGGCAAAAGACAGCAAGCTTGAGGATAGGCCTGGGGTCTGTGTTTGTTAAGACCTCATCCCACTGGTGGCAAAGCACATTAGCCTTTATCATTAATAGGAGTTATGCATGTGCATTGAAAGTGGGCTAGACTTCTCCAGTAGGGTCTGGGTCTCAAGTAGCCAGAAGGAAAATAACAATATAGAGTGACATGGAAGTAACAAAAGCCAGTGAATTTGCACTTAAATAAATAAAGAGGGTGGCTGGAACTATGGCAGCTAGGCAAAAGAATATCAAGTTGCTGCCTTTAATTAGGGCCAAATCTTGAGACCCAGATATGTAGGAGTAAATCCCCCAAGTTTGGAGCAATACTGGACCATGGTTCAGAGCTAGCTTCACTTTTGTTCCCTTTGCCTGGCCTCCAAATGCATCCTCTCCAGGTTTTAGCCTTCACTTGTAGTTTGAGCCTTCACCTCTCTGGGGCTGGATCCCACAATTCGCCCACTTTTAGCCCAAGGTACTAGTCTACAATGTCCTGTGACCCAACCATGCTTACTCCCCACAAATCCTCCAGGATGCTGTACCTGCAGTTCTTGGATCTGGGAGCTAGGAGCAGTAGGTGAATACAGTGACCCAAAACAGCCTCTCTTAACAACAGAAACACAGCATAACAAAAACAAAGGATTCATTCAACAAAAGGCTGTAATGAGGTAGGTAGAATCCACTCTAGCAACAAGAGTCGGTGGACCCAATTGGCTGTGCCCCGCTGCACCTCCAGTAAATATTAGGCATGGAGAGGGAAGTTAAAAGGGGGAAACTTAGCCCAGTTCAGGGCTGGCCAGAGCTCTACTTCTGAGTGTGAGAAGCCTGGTTGCAGACCACAGAGCTAGCTTGGTGGCTGCCTGAGCCCCTGCTAGAAGGGATAACTAGCCCTGTGGGGAGGAGGGCAGCAAAAACATGGACTCTTTGAAGGCAATCCCTACATACAAGGGTAGGCTCTCACCAAAGTTTTGTTGGGTGACTCTGTTTTAAGTTGTGGTTTTCTGTTCCTGATTTCTTTTGGACCCTAGCAACCTGGAAAGTATAGGACTGTAATGTGCCTGGGCCAAAGGGCCAACGCACTGTTACCTCAGACCTCATAAGAAACAGCAACCTAGTGGCAGAGACCCGTGGCTGGTGAGTTGTGCCCTGTACAAACATTTGCCGGGGCTCGACCCTCTCTGGGCGGCGGGTAGCCACACCAGCTCGCTACATCCCGTTGAGCTTGGGGAAGATTCGTCCGGCCATGGGGTCTCCCTCGGCAGCTCTTGCTGTAGCTGGAAGAAACACAGTAAGCCTGGCCCTGGCTCAGGGCGGCACAACAATGCCAAGTGAGGGCTTTGGCCCTCAGTCAGGGCTGAGCAACAAATAAGTAAAGAGGATTAAGCCCAGGCCCTAGGTCAGGGCAGGGCAACAAACGCTGAGTCAGGATCTCAGGCCCTTAGTCAGGGCTGAGCAACAACAGGTCCCAGCCTTCTCAGGCCAGGGAGAGGGGGAGTCTGCCACCCACGAGTTGGGTGGCAGGGGGGACGCAGGCCCTCCCACTCCACTGCGTCCCAGCCCGGGGCCCTAGCATCGGCAGAAGACCAGCTGCTGTCAGTGGGGATCCTGGCCGCAACACACCGACATAGGATCTGGTAATGCTGCAGCCAGACTGGGGTCGGCTGCCCCCAGGCTACTTCCACACTCCCCCTCGGGGCCTACCTGGGTCCTGGTGTCGGCCTCGGGGGGATCCAGGACCATGGGTTCTTCAGGGCAGGGATTGATCGGCAGGTCCGGCAGCTCCTCCGGATAGCGGGCGAAGGGCAGGCCCGGTGGCTCCTCCGGATAGCGGGCGAAGGGCAGGCCCGGCAGCTCCTGGCGGCCGTCTTGGGCTGCGGAGTTTTCCCAGCCACGAGCTAGGCTGGAGACGTCTGGTCTCTCCGGCGGCTGGGGCCTTATTGAGCTCTGAGGGCGAGGCTTTATACTTCTGGGTCGCTGCCTGACCCTCTGGGGGGCGAGCTCTGAGCTCCTTAGCTCCGCCCACTCCGGCCTCCAGATGGGCTCTTCCCCCTCCAGGCGACGGGGAGCCACACCACCTCGCTACATGCCCTAACAGATCACAAGGGGGCACTCCAGAGGCAATCCAGTCACAAATGCCTTCACGCATGTCTGTCTTACCTGAAGCTTAGATAGGCGTAGCTTACCCAACGAGCTTTCCCCCACAGATATACACACACACATTTCTGGGGACTAGGTCTCCCTCCCAGCACTCTCTGCCTCTTTCCATGTGCTCTCAGGGGCTCTGATTGTCTCCACCCCAAAGTCTTTGTCTTCCTTGTGCCTCATGAACCTGGTAGGCCCAATTTATGTGGCCCATCATAGGTAGCATATCACAGTTAATAGTCCTGGGTGTTTTCTGAGGAGCTCTTACCCAAGCTATTGTCACTTTTCCTGGGTAGGTTTCCTGCTGAAGCAGCTATTGAATTAACTCAATATGCATGTAGTAGACATCTTTCCAATACTCAGACAGACAGAGAGAGCATACAGTATTAATAAATTATTACAGGAAACTCCAAATCCATCACACTGGGGATAGCCTTTATTGGAAGTATTCAGAAATGTGCCTGAAGTTGAAGAAAAATATGCAGCAAAAACACACAGACAAAACTTTATAAGCTCCAACTAATACTTATTACATGGTAAATCATATTTGACAGAGATGCTGTACTTTTATAGCATAATGTAATCTATGTTGCCTTCTAATATTTTTTCACCCTTTCAGTTACTCTAGACTTACAGTGGGAAAAGCCTTTGTGGGACTACAGGGTCTTTAAGAGACAGGACACATTTGGTTGTTCATGGTGACCTGATTCTACAGGTGTTATTTATGTGAATGTACTGCTATTCAGGGCTGGGATTGTGTCTCCTACATTTGTACAGGGTGCTGCGGAACAGGGTCCTGATCCAGTCCTCTAAGCATGGCTGTACTTCATTAATAAAATAATAAAGGCCCATTCACTTCAGTGAAGCTGCTCAGATAAGTAGTGACTGGATTTAAAACATAAGCCACAGTTTGAGCACCTGTAAAGTTATAGAGGTAGTTCTGGGGTTGATTCTCTCTAGTTATATCTCCAAGAGTCTCAGGGCCAGCCCCAGACCCAACACAATGTAGAGCTTCTGAGCAGCTTTAACTTGCACTACCGGTGCAGGGTCATTAATGGAACCTATGGCAGTGGCGAATTGCTGTGGCAGAGCTGTGTTGCAACATACTTCTCCCCATCCCCTGGCACTTAGCATTCCTCCAATCTGCCTCCTACATTATGGGTGGGTGGGCAGAGGTTCAAGGCCCAGCAACTGTGTAAATGTGCCAGCAGGCTTCCCACCAGGATTCTCTGCTGCACATTTGCAGCTGTTTTCCAGCCTTTTTACACGAGCCAAATGGTGAAAGGAGCCATGACGCAGTTACAAAATCTGTTCTATTATCTCTAAAACTGGACTTCAAATGCCAACACTGGGCCTCTCCCGTATGTCAGCGTTCATCTTAGATCTGCTCGTTCCTTTGTTTAGTGATCATTTCTCCAGCCAGACTTTCACAATGCCCTTAAGTACTCCCAACATAATAACCAGCCATTGTTAGGCAAACTCCATAAAAGCTATTCAGCAACAGTAACCAATTTATTACAACCCAGTGTTAAAGCCTTGCGACAAACAAGAACAAGAATGAACTAGAAGAACTAGAGCTGGTTGGAACATGGAATTGCCATTCTATGGAAAATTCCAAATTTTCAAGATTAGTTTTCATTACGAATCTAATCTGGAAACATCAGACCATTTCACTAAGGTAATGCTGAAATGTAAATTATAAAGATACATGCAATACAGTACTATGAAATAAATTATTTTATATGTCTAAACAAAATGAATCAAGATGATAAAATTGAAATGACATATTTTATGCTACCAAAATGTTTTGACATTATCAAAATGAAACATGGTCTTTCTCCTGTTGAAAATTTAATAAAAACTGACACATTCCTACAAAACATTTTGATTTCAGTGAAACTGCATTTTCTCAAAGAAAACTATTCTATCAAAAATATTTCAACTAGTTCTAATGAGGACTATAATAGACAATACCACAGCCTATACCTCATTGTTAATGCATTATTCACTTGGAGAACTGTATTCCTGTACTCTGTCCAGATACTAATACTGATCTTAAACAGCAATTACTATTATAGATGGGTGAAATATTTGTAACAGAAATGTTGTTGAGAATGACATATATTCAAACTCATAAGATGGTCACAAAATGGAAATAGTGTTAATAAAACGTCTAGATTTTTCTGAAAAATTACCCTTGTTGATGCTGGGACAATTTGAGAATAGTGCATTGTAATTAGCTTTCTGAGAATACCAGCTTTATTCTATACAGAGAGTATTTTGACACAGAAGAGAATATGGCTCCCAGTGGTCTGATGATGAATTGCAAGCAATAAAATATACAAGAGAAAAACTAACATTACTGAGAGTCACAAGAAGCAACCATTATAAACAATGTTACAAGTTTTGTTTAACTTTACATATAGGTAGGGCCGAAGCAAATTCACGGTCCATTTTGGTCAATTTCACAGTCATAAGATTTTTTAAATCATGAATTTCACTATTTTAGCTATTTAAATCTGAAATTTCATGGTTTTGTAATTGTAGGGGTCCTAACCCAAAAAGGAGTTGTGGGGGCTGGGGGGTTGCGGTACTGCTACCCTTGCTTATGTGCTGCTGCTGGCAGCAGTGCTGCCTTCAGAGCTGGGCAGCTGGAGAGCGGCGGCTGCTGGCTGGGAGCCCAGCTCTGAAGGCAGAACCGCTGCCAGCATCAGCGCACAAGTAAGGATGGCATGGTATGGTATTGCCACCCTGTCAAGGCTGCTTCCCCACTCTGAACTTTAGGGTACAAATGTGGGGGCCTGCATGAAACTTCTAAGCTTAACTACCAGCTTAGATCTGGTCCGCTGCCACCACTCCCAAAGTGCTAATTCCCTTCCCTGGGTAGCCTTGAGAGACTCTTCACCAATTCCCTGGTGAATACAGATCCAAACCCCTTGGATCTTTAAACAAGGAGAAATTAACCATCCCCCCTCCTTTCTCCCACCAACTCCTGGTGGATCAAGATCCAACCCCCTTGGATCTAAAAACAAGGAAAAATCAATCCGGTTCTCAAAAAGAAGGCTTTTAATTAAAGAAAAAGGTAAAAATCATCTCTGTAAAACCAGGATGGGAAATAACTTTACAGGATAATCAAACTTAAAGAGCCCAAAGGACCCCCCTCTAGCCTTAGGTTCAAAGTTACAGCAAACAGCGGTAAATACCCTAGTAAAAGGTACATTTACAAGTTGAGAAAACAAAGATCAAAACTAACACGCCTTGCCTGGCTGTTTACTTACAAGTTTGAAATATGAGAGACTTGTTCAGAAAGATTTGGAGAGCCTGGATTGATGTCTGGTCCCTCTTAATCCCGAGAGCGAACAACCACCAAAACAAAGAGCACAAACAAAAGCCTTCCCCCCACCAAGATTTGAAAGTATCATGTCCCCTTATTGGTCCTTTGGGTCAGGTGTCCGCCAGGTTACCTGAGCATCTTAACCCTTTACAGGTAAAAGGATTTTGGAGTCTCTGGCCAGGAGGGATTTTATAGTATTGTACACAGGAGGGCTGTTACCCTTCCCTTTATAGTTATGACACACCCATACTTCTGCACTGCTGCCTGAAGAGCTGGGCTCTCGGTAAGTAGCCACTACTGTCTGGCCACCCAGCTCTGAAGGCAGCAGCGCAGAAGTGAGGATAGCATGGTATGGTGTGGTATTGACACCCTTACTTCTGCGCTGCTACTGGTGATGTGCTGTCTTCAAAGCTGGGCGCCCAGCCAACAGCCACCGCTCTCTGGATGACCAGCTCTGAAGGCAGCTCAGAAGTAAGGTTGGCAATAAAGTGAGTCCTCTAAAATAACCTTGTGACCCCCCTGCAACTCCCATTTGGGTCAGGACCCCCAATTTGAGAAATGCTGGTCTCCCCCATGAAATCTATATAGTATAGGGTAAAAGCACACAAAAGACCAGATTTCACAAAGGGAGATCAGATTTCACAGTCCATGATACGTTTTTCATGGCCATGAATTTGGTAGGGCCCTACATATGGGGAGTTAAATATTGGCAGAGACCCTGGGTATTTTTTGTCTCCTTTTGCAATATGGGACATGGGTCACTTGCAGGTTTAAACTAGTACATGGCAGATTCTCTGTAACTTGAAGTCTTCAAATCTTGATTTGCCAAATAATTAGTCCCTTCCTAGGATATGTCAAAACTGCAGCTGGGAGTGTGCTTCCCAGCACAAGTAGACAGACAGAGGCTAGCTCTGCTTGAGCTAGTGTGCTAAAAATAGCAGGGGAGCCATTTTTACCAAAAATACCAGGGGAGCAGAGGTGGCAGGTTGAACTAGCCACCTGAACATGTGACCAGGAGGTCCGGATGGGTTTGTACTCAGGCAGCTAGCCCAAGCTGCTCCCATGGCACCCCCAGCTACATTATTATTTTTAGCACATTAGCTCAAGCAGAGCTTGTCTGTATCTGTGTATCTGCTCTGCTCTCCCAGGCCTGGTCTACACTACGAGTTTAGGTCGAATTTAGCAGCATTACATCGAATTAAGCCTGGACATGTCCACATAGATTCATAGACTCATAGATTCTAGGACTGGAAGGGATCTCGAGAGGTCATCGAGTCCAGTCCCCTGCCCACATGGCAGGACCAAATACTGTCTAGACCATCCCTGATAGACATTTATCTAACCTACTCTTAAATATCTCCAGAGATGGAGATTCCACAACCTCCCTAGGCAATTTATTCCAGTGTTTAACCACCCTGACAGTTAGGAACTTTTTCCTAATGTCCAACCTAGACTTCCCTTGCTGCAGTTTAAACCCATTGCTTCTTGTTCTATCCTTAGAGGCTAAGGTGAACAAGTTTTCTCCCTCCTCCTTATGACACCCTTTTAGATACCTGAAAACTGCTATCATGTCCCCTCTCAGTCTTCTCTTTTCCAAACTAAACAAACCCAGTTCTTTCAGCCTTCCTTCATAGGTCATGTTCTCAAGACCTTTAGTCTGTATTCGCAAAAAGAAGAAAAGGAGTACTTGTGGCACCTTAGAGACTAACAAATTTATTAGAGCATAAGCTTTCGTGGACTACAGCCCACTTCTTCGGATGCATATAGAATGGAACGTATATTGAGGAGATATATATACACACATACAGAGAGCATAAACAGGTGGGAGTTGTCTTACCAACTCTGAGAGGCCAATTAATTAAGAGAAAAAAAAAAAACTTTTGAAGTGATAATCAAGCTAGCCCAGTACAGACAGTTTGATAAGAAGTGTGAGAATACTTACAAGGGGAGACAGAATCAATGTTTGTAATGGCTGAGCCATTCCCAGTCCTTATTCAAACCGGAGTTGATTGTGTCTAGTTTGCATATCAATTCTAGCTCAGCAGTCTCTCGTTGGAGTCTGTTTTTGAAGTTTTTCTGTTGTAATATAGCCACCCGCAGGTCTGTCACTGAATGACCAGACAGGTTAAAGTGTTCTCCCACTGGTTTTTGAGTATTTTGATTCCTGATGTCAGATTTGTGTCCATTAATTCTTTTGCGTAGAGACTGTCCGGTTTGGCCAATGTACATGGCAGAGGGGCATTGCTGGCACATGATGGCATATATCACATTGGTAGATGTGCAGGTGAACCATTACAAACATTGATTTTACAAACGGTGTGGGGGAGGGGTGAAGTGATCATCCCAGAGAATTGGGTATGTGGGGGGGGGAGTAGTCGGGTTTGTGCTGCATGTTAACCCAGAAACCGGAGCCCCTCCTTTTACATTGCAAACCCATTTTAAATGGCCAACCCAACAGGTGCTTAGTTGGATCACAGCAGCCCCCACAGTAGATTTGCCCACTCCAAATTGATTCCCGACTGACCGGTAGCTGTCTGGCGTTGCAAGCTTCGACAGGGCTATCGCCATTCACTTCTCAACTGTGAGGGCTGCTCTCATCCTGGTATTCTGGCGCTTCAGGGCAGGGGAAAGCAAGTCACAAAGTTTCATGAAAGTGCCCTTACGCATGCGAAGGTTTCGCAGCCATTGGGAATCGTCCCACACCTGCAACACGATGCGGTCCCAGCAGTCTGTGCTTGTTTCCCGGGCCCAGAATCGGCGTTCCACGCCATGAACCTTCCCCAGTATCACCATGATTTGCACATTGCTGGGGCCTGTACTTTGTGAGAGGTCTATGTCCATGTCAATTTCCTCATCACTCTTGTCGCCGCACTGCAATCGCCTCCTCGCCTGGTTTTGCTTTGGCATCTCCTGGCTCTGCATATACTCCAGGACAATGCGTGTGGTGTTCATAGTGCTCATAATTGCCGCGGTGATCTGAGCAGGCTCCATGATCCCAGTGCTATGGCGTCTGGGCTGAAAAAAGGCGTGAAACTATTGTCTGACGGAGGGAGGGAGGGGCGAGTGATGACATGGCTTACTGGGAATTAAAATCAACAGAGGTGGCTGTATATCAGGGAGAAACACAAACAACTGTCACACAGAATGGCCTCCCCAAAGATTGAACGCAAAACCCTGGGTTTAGCAGGCCGTTGATTTCATGGAGGGAGGGGGAAGCAAATGAATACAGAACAAATCTGGTCCATCTATCTTTTACATCTTAGGCTGGCAGCAGATGGTGCAGCATGACTGATAACCATTGGCATCTTCTGGGTGCTTGGCAGAAAATGCTGTATTACGATTGCTAGCCATCATCATCAAGACAGTTCAATAGGACTGCCGGCAGGACTGAGTCTCCAGGAGACAAAACATGTCTGCCCAGGTGCCTCTGACTGAACTCACTGAGGAATATGACGAGAACGGCTACCAATCGTAATACACCATCTACTGCCAAAAGGCAATTAGCTGCTGCTGTATAGCAATGCAGTACCACGTCTGCCAGCACCCAGATGACATATGGTGACGGTGAGCTGAGCTGAGCTGAGTGGGCTCCAGGCTTGCCGGGGTATGTTGTCTGCACAGGTAACCCAGGTAAAAAGGCGCGAATCGATTGTCTGCCTTTGTTCTGACGGAGGGAGGGGGGCTGACGACATGTACCCAGAGCCCTCCGCGACACTGTTTTTGCATCATCAGGCATTGGGATCTCAACCCAGAATTCCAATGGGTGACAGAGACTGCGGGAACTGTGGGATAGCTACCCACAGTGCAATGCTCCAGAAGTTGACGCTAGCCTCGGTACTGTGGACGCGGTCCGCCGACTTAATGCACTTAGAGCATTTTATGTGGGGACACACACAATCGACTGTATAAAACCGATTTCTATAAAATCGGCTTCTATAAATTCGACCTAATTTCATAGTGTAGACATATCCCCAGCTGCATACCCTAAGAGGAGACTAGTTATTTGGAGCTTAATTACCATAGAAACCAGTTCTATAAACCTTTTTGGCTTCTATTTTTAGCTTGATAGCTTGAGCAGAACCAGCACATGTCTGTCTACCCATTCTGGGAAGCATGATCCAGGTGGCAATGTAGGCATACCCTTAGAGACTTTGCACAGTAATCTAAAGAAGCCATATCATGTTATCCAATTAACTGATGTATTAAAAGATGATTTAATAGTTTAAAACATTTTCAGGATACGACACCAAACCAGAGTTCTCACTCAGGTACACGTTCTGCCAATCCAAATCCCTCCTATGCGTGCAGCTGATTACAGTTTCCTCTCAATACAATATTAAATAACTGCACATTCTACCCAAGCGGCTGAAGCACTTAATTGGCTAGACTGGAGACAAACTAAGATTCACAGTCTTAATGTTTTGTAGCTAGGAAATAGCTTTTTGATTCTGGATTAGTTGATTAGTTAATTAATGGCCCAGATCAATCTGTGAACCAAGTAATTTAAAAATATTCTGGAAAGGAAAGCATTTAGACCATCTAAATCGAGCCACAGACCCAGCTGATTAAGGAAGTGTAGTAGTGACAACTTCATCAGTCTGCAGATTTGTTATAAACTAACCCCTGGATTTAATCTAGAAATCAGAAATTACATATCATAGGCTGTGGGTCAGAGGCAGCATCTGTGATACAGCACCTCTGAGTACTATCACTTTCTTTGGAAGATTCAGCCTTTGTGAGTAGGTCCAAGGGAGACAGACTTGCCTGAACAGTGTCACGCCCTTGTCAGCCTGCACTGATCAAACAAGATGGTGTGTTGACCAAAACAATCCATCCCATCAGCCTCAAGACCAGAGCTGAAGAGGCTAAGAATGGACAGCATGCTGTGCTCTTGCCTTTATCTAGTCTCCCCCTTGCCACAAAGATGCACAACCAATCCTATCATCTCCCTGATCTCCTCCTGACTGAGGAAAGCAGGCCTTTTTATATCCAACATGTTTTTGTTAGTAACCTATAGTTCCTATGGTTGCTGTACTACACATCCCAGAATCCCTCTGTTTTGGCAGAAACTCCTCCACAGGAACAAGCTAACCTGGACTCTCTTAAAGGTCCAAACCTACTTTGTGTCATGCACATTACTGAATGCACAGTGAAGCATTTTCAGCACCAAGAGATTTCACCCATCCAAGTGTTGTGATAACATCCTCTTATTGTGTCTATGAAATGAAAATCATTTGTTGTAACAATACTTTACTCTTCGACAGCCCCTAACATCTATTTGGGGATCTCAAAGAGATTTCCAAACATTAATCCTTGTGTGTCAGGTAAGTATTACTATCCTCATTTCATAGACCGGGAATGGGATAGAACGTAATACTGAAAATATTATAATGCTATTATACAAACCCGAGATACAGGCTGGCTTGGAACATTGTGATCGAATCTGATCACCTTATCTCAAACAAATAAAATAACAGTACTAGAATGTGCTCCAGAGACAGGCCACAAAAATGATGATAGGGATAAAGAGATTGAAACAATTGGGATTGTTTAGTTTAGGAAGGAGATAAAGATGGGAACATGAACAGGGTTACACAATATAATGAACAGTATACAGAAGGTTTACTCCTCATATAATAGAAGAGCAAGGGGACATTCAATTAAACTGAAAAAATTAACTTTAAAACTGATAAAAGGATTTTGAAGATATCCAACACATAATTAATATGTAGAATGGTTTGCCATAAAATAGCTTTGAGGTCAAAAGCTTAGTTGGATTCAAACAAGATTAGACATTTCTATGGATAATGAGAACTTTCACAGTTACATTGGTTGGGATTTTTAAAAGTTGTAAGGGATACAAATCTGCATACTTTGGGGAACAAGCCAACCGCTGATTGGGAAAGAGGTGTTACTTTGTGGCAAAGATCTCCTTTTCAAGCAGCCAGCGCTCTGCTCAAAATGGCTTCCCTCCTGTGAGGACATCTCTGTAAGAAACAATGCAGACTGAAGATTTTGCTGTGCAAGCAGGTACAGAGGGTTCTGCAACGAGAAACAATACGGAGGACAGCAGCAGAGCTGCAGGCCCTGCCTACCCAGCACCTTAATAAAGCTGAACCGCTACACTGGGCTAGGTGGTGGTGCCTTCAGGTGGGACCAGCAAGCAGCTCCGTTGCCACTGGAGATAGCCCTGCGAAGAGACACTTGGACTACTGCTACTGGCTGATCCAAACAATAAGTGGAATTTGTTGGAAGGGTGAGATGGTGCATTCAAGGCACTATTACCTGTAGGACATTCTCACCAGAAAGTGGAAAGGAAGTGAGACAGATGACTGACAAAGTAACAGGAGGCAAAGGGTGAAGGTTATTTTACCCTTTATTTATGTATGTATTTTGTTGCTGTGTTCCCCTTTTCCTAATAAAGACTTACCTGTTTGTACACTGTCTCGGTGTGCCTGCAAGTGGGGAAGTTCTGCTTGTTAAGGGAGTTTTCCCAGGTTCTGGATTGGGGCTCGAGCCATTTTAGTTATTTGTCAAGAGGGACTCTAGATATATTCAACCCAATCCTTACTGTTGCCATTAATCACCTGGCTGAAGGCTTATCTGGGATTCTTACATCTGATATTCACCATGGTTAAAGACAGGATACCAAATTAGGTGGACTAGGGGTAAAATTCTATGCTCCAATGAAAATCTGAAGCAAATAGAGGTTAAATGATTTGCCCAAAGTCACATGGGAAGTCTGCTGCAGAGACAGCAATAAAACCCAGATTTCTTTTTAACGAAGAAATGGCTTGATAATGCTTTTGAAAGGGTGTGTATACTTAGGTATGAGGAGGAGATAATTGACATGGCATTACTGACAGTCGGACAGTTGCATCCATACACTTGACCCCATAGAATAGACGGGTGAGAACATAAAGCAAAACAATCCTTTTTCCCATTTTTGCTAGATAACAGGAGAAAATTGACGACAAAGAGTCCTGTGGCATCTTATAGACTAACAGATGTATTGGAGCATAAGCTTTCATGGGTGAATACCCACTTCGGCAGGAGAAAATTGCGCAATAACAAATTATGATTATTTATTATTTGTATTGCGGTAGCACATACGAGCCCTCGTCGTGGACTCACTGTGCTAGGCACTGTACAAAGACAGAACAAAAAGACCAGCCCTGACCCCAAAAAGCTTGCAATCTGCATAAATGATGGTAAATGTCCAAATGACGTCCGTTAATTTCATAGACACAAGTGGGTGAGGTAATATCTTTTATTTTAATAAAAGTTATTACCTCATCCACTGTGTCTCTCTAATATCCTGGGATCGACATGGCTACAACACTGCATACAGTTAATTTCATGACTGTTTTGCAAAATACAATCAAATTTGCTCCAGCTAGAATACATGTCAATGCCCTTCAATGTATACAGTAGAAATCTGTAAAATGTTTTGATTAAATAATATATGGAGATATGCCTCTCATAGAACTTGATGGGACTCTGAGTGGTCATTGAGTCCAGCCCCCTGCCTTCACTAGCAGGACCAAGTACTGCTTTTGCCCCAGACCCCTAAGTGGCCCCCTTAAGGATTGAATTCACAACCCTGGGTTTAGCAGGCCAATGCTCAAACCACTGAGCTATCTCTCCCACCCAATTGTGGCACCTGCTTTTGAGATGGTTATATCCAAATGGTCATCATATGCATGACCATGAAATAGTGAACTTTCCAAGACATGGAATCCAAATCTCCACCTTGTAAGGACATTGTAGAATCACATATGACATTCTCTACCTTTAACCAAGGCATGAAATGATTGCTTGCCATTGAAAGCAATACAGAATTTTGTTGTGCATTGAGTTAAACCTTGCTGTCATACATTGGGTATAACCGCTATGCATTCAGGATGAATGTAAAGAAATGATTGAAGTAACAGCAGTCTCCAAATCCAAAACACAGGCACATGCCTCTGCCCAAAACCAAGGCAAATGAAAGGCTGCACAGAAATTTTAACTACCTGGGTGAATGGTTTTGCTGATGTGTGTGTGTGTGTGTGTGTGTGTGTGTGTGTGTGTGTTTTGTATATTCTTTGTAAATAAACAAGACTGCACCAAAGAAAAAACATGAATTTATTATCAGTTTCTCCTCCTAACTAACAACCCACAAACACTGAATTTGGCTAACCGTTTAGGTCAAAAGGGGGTAACAATATCAAAGAAGTTGCTTCCACTTTGATTCTTTCAACTGATACCCCTCAAAATCAGTTTAAACAAGTGACAAACATATCAGCACACCTGGGAAATGTTTTTTGGAATATAAACTTTGATCCATAGAGCTGAGTTATCATTACAAGCAGTAATCAGCAAAATCAAGTTCTTCTTACAATACTACAGCTTGCCACTGCACCCAAATTTTTACAGAAGCTCCATTTCCTGTTAGTAAAACTAGCAGAATTTATAGGAATACATACAGATCTGGAATCGCTAGTGTACATACCCACTGACTGTATCACGGAGTGAAACCACAAAATATAAAAAAAATGGTTGAGAATCATAGAAGCATTTGAAAGTTATTGGAAAATGAGTTGGGTAATCTGTAGGAGTAACTTCCACCCACTTTCTAGTGAAAGTGGACTCTCCAGCCAAAGGGGGAAATCATTTTATGCTACTCTAGCAAGGAAAATGAAAGTGAAAGAAATGAACATCACTCCACACGTTCCCAGGGCATGCAATGAGGCAAACTGTCCAAGTGCTGTAAAAACAATTTAAAGTAGTAAGAAGTTAACACATTCCAGTTACATAACAGAACATAATTTATCTGTATGTAAATTAGGAGATATTTATGTATATTTTATAGCAGACTGTGGCCAAAATTAACAACTCAACGTTAGAGTAGGTTGATCATTTTTGAAATTGTCAACATTTTTTACCAACATTTTTATTTTTTATTTTTAAAAAGAGTCACATTTAATATGAATTTTTAACTGTTTTTGACCAGCTCTTTGCAACATTTCCCATCAAGTGACTACACAGCAGTATCTGAGACACCAGTTGTCCCCTGTGCTTAGAAAAAGATGTGTATGCGATGATGCCCAGGGGCAAATGTTGATTTTTAAAGTGGTGGTTGCTGTAAATGTCATACTTAGTCTTCTCATGAAAAAACATACTGTATGATACATCAATAATGCAACTGTAACCCACACACTTCCTGGGTATGGTGTTCTGTCCCCTCCAGTGGCACTGAGACCACTTAGAGATTAATGAGTCTGCTACAGCTTTAGCTACCAGCCAAATGGCTTTTAGTTTATGCAGTAGAGGCTCATGCATTTAGCTCCTGAAGTTCCCAGGTTAAATCCCACCCACCGACGACTGGGGTTTGTCAGTATTACACAACTACTGTGTGGTAAAAGTATAAGGTAATATTTATTTTCATAACTCCTATTAATATTAGCATCTATAAATATAAAGTGCCATGGACTATGAGCACAATTTAAATAGTTATTTCAGGCTTCAGAGATATTACGGATTCCAGCATTGTTCCCTATACTTAAACTGGGGAATTCCACTAGAACTGCTAATATCTCTAGACCTGGAATAAATGTCAGTGTTGAGATGACAGTATAGCTATCAAAGTATATATTTTAATTTATACTTTTGGACAGCGTTTTATCAAAGACTGTTGATTGCATCTCATGTTTTGGAGTGACGATATCTAGTCAGAATGAAAACAATCCAGTGCACAGATACCAAATGCCAAATTCATCATCCTGGTGCACAGCCCAGAGAAATGGATCATGTACTGGAAAGAGAATCTTTTACTCCTACCCCGTCTTCAGATGGCTGTCACCAGTGGCTCAGCATGGATATTCTTGTCTTGCCCCTAGTTCCTGAAATCTCTCTGCATGCTGCACCATACGTGTGCTGCTTGGTGTCCACAGCTCCCCGCCTGCTGCTGCCCATACAGGAGCAGAACTGTTGCACTGTGTTCAGTGCTTTCTGAAGCCATGGAGAATGGGGAGAAGTATTTGCAAACTATTTGCCTTTAAGTGAGACATTGTGATTAGTATCTTCTAAAGCTGCGCGGAGAAAGGTGGAGGATTTCGAAATTTCAAAATCTGGTGTCATTTTGATTAGAAACAAAAAATTCAAAAAGCAACAGAATCCTGTGGCACCTTAAAGAGTAACAGATGTATTGGAGCATAAGCTTTTGTGGATGAATGCCCACTTCGTCAGATGCATTCACCCCCGAAAGCTTATGCTCCAATACATCTGTTAGTCTTTAAGGTGCCACAGGACTCTTTGTTGCTTTTTACAGATCCAGACTAACACGGCTACCTCTCTGATAAAAAATTCAAAATTCTCCACAAAAAAAGGAATGGAGTGCTGGCTCCAAGCCATTGCCCTGGTGGACTGCACTGGAAGCCTTGTGGTTATTGGTCCCAGGGCAGTCTGTGTAGCTGGCTTTTCTAGAGCCACAGATCATGTGGTTGCCGAGAAGCCAGGTGGACAAGGTGTCAGGAAACGGGGCAACCAAAGGAACCATGCCTGATAGACAAGATTCTGTCAGAACTTTGGTGAAATCTGTCCATTAGCCCCAAAAATGTTCCCATTTTGATGAATCTGCAAATTTGAATGAAATAATGTTTTTGACCAGTTTTGTAATTTCCCCCCATTTTATCTTCATCAGTTTAGGTCATGCTGAACTTGCTCATAATCAAAACAGTGTACTGCAGGGTACCAGGGATATCACCACCATCGTCTGCTTCTTGTACTTTTGCCAGTAAACAATATGTAATATTTTATTTTCCCTGTGTGCTTTTTCAGTAGGGTTATTACATAATAGGGTTGGATGAAACAATTTAAATACTAGTAAGAATGAAACCATATTTTCATCCCAAACTCAAAATTAACTTGAAAAGCAGGAATTACTGCATATATTGTGAGATTCACAAATTTTCTGGTCACCCAATATTTTAGTACATCCAGGAATTTCAAATAACAGTTAAAGAAACATTTTGGTTGATTATTGAACCTGAACTGAAACTCCAATTTTTTCAGACTTTCTCATCACAAATGCAAGAGAAAGATTATTTGTGGTCTTACTCATTTAAGAGACAAGGACAGAGTTAGTAGTTTTAGTTATACATCTAGGAACAAAGACTGTAAGGCCATATTTACAAAATGGGGGACTCTATCCTGGAAAGCAGTGACTCTGAAAAAGACTTGGGGAAGGGGTCATGGTGGATAATCAGCTATACATGAACTCTCAATGTGATGCTGTAGTCAAAAGGGCTAATGTGATCCTTGGATGTATCAAAGGGAATATTGAGTAGGAATAGGGAAGTTATATACTACCTCTGTATTTGGCACTGGTCAAACTGCCCCTGGAATAGAGTATCCAGTTCTTATTGTCCACAGTTCAAGAAGGATGTTGATAAATTGGAGACAGTTCACAGAAGAACCACAAGAATGATTAAAGGATTGGAAAATGCACTTCATGGTGTAACAATAAAGGGTCATGGTGGATTCTCCATCAATGGAAATTTTCAAATCAACACTGGATGTTTTTCTAAAAGATCTGCTCTAGTTCAAATAGGAACTAAAAGAAGTTTATGGTCTCTGTAATACAAGGTGACAGATTATATTATCACATTTTAGCCTTGTAATCTGTGAATACCTTGTAATGAGTTCATTGATTTTATAAAAAAAAAAGTATTGAATTCTGAAAACAGAGTAGAAATAAAAATGAATAAAGTCTTCCTTGAGGTAATGTTACATATATGTTAATCTATTTTGTTTTATTACTTTTTCTGGAATGTTTTGAAGTTTATTTGAGAAAAAAATATTTGTATTTTTAATAAAATATCAGAAAAACGTCAAAGCATTATAATAATTATATTAGCAATTACAGACGTTTCAGATCTTTTGCTTTCAAGGTTCTTTATAAAAAAGTTATGAATTACCACCTACTTCAATTATTGTTTCATTATTATTTTCTCGTGCTATTCAATTATTGTTTCATTATTATTTTCTCATGCTATTCAGAATTTTAAGTTTCCAATTCTAAAGTTTCTTGTTCATGTAAATGTTTGGCATAGGTTTTCGAAATCAGCTTTTGTAAGATCCCTTTGTAACTGTGGAATATTGATTAGGTTTCATTTTAACTACGATTAGGTTTCATTTTATCTTAAATAAAAAAAATTAACCTGCTGATTGCTATTGCATGTCTGGACAGATCTCATTAGCCCAGGCATTTTTCTGCAAGATTGGGTAAAGAATGTGTCTTTCATAAACAGCTATCAAGTTCTAGGAATCCAGAAATATGCTTGTCCTTTTCCCTCACATCTGCCATCCCCTGTTTTCCATTCCTTTTGGATCTAATAGCAATGCCTAAGATAAATCTCATTATACAATACCAAATGCAAGAGTGTACTATGTATAAAAACTGGAAAGTGTTGTTCACATCAGTGGTCCAAACTGAAAATAATCTTCTACAACTTCCAGGGTCTAGGGACCAAATTCTGCACTCAACATACATTATTATCATTCACTCAACTTTCATTGAAATTAACCAGAGTTTTATTAAGTAATCAATAGCTGAATTCAGCCCTAAACCTTAATGTATATCTTCAATCTTCCTGTTCTGTTGAAATGCTGCACTATCCATATTTGGGTTTTGTTCTTTTATTTTTCATAATTGCATGGAGCATTTGATCTTACGGTTGTATACAGAGCTTAGCTTTAATGTCAGAATCTTGAGATATGACCCTTTCCAAGTTCTTATAGAGTGAGCCTCTTGAAAACTGTCCAATCTCTGGTTAACATTTTACTAATTATTTGTGTGTCCTAAAGTAAAAGGGGAACCTACCCAAAGCTGTCAGCATCCCTGCCACTATGTACATAAGTAAATAAAATTTAAAAGACAGCAGAACAGAAAACTCCCCACAGATCTGACTGCCATCAAAACCCATCCTCCATAGCAGCCCATGCAAATAGATGCTCCTTTCAGAGGGCCCTGACAATCAAAAGGCCCTGGAGAGGGAAGCTTGCTCCAAAGCTGAGGACCACTCACAGAGAATGTGGGACTATTAATCCCTTCCCTTTTAAATCAAGAAAGATATGTTGGCTACGCTGAATAACAAGATCATACCTTTTCTTACCACTTTCATCCAGTCAAGACCCAGAAGGCAGATTCTGTGTAGTGGTTATGATTGATGTCTTAGGGCTAGATTCACAAAAGAATTTAGGCACTTAAAGTGTCAGTTAGGCAACTAAAATCCAACATCAAGCCACAATGGGATCCATAAAACCCCTACTCAGCTGCTACCAAAACCGTAGGCACCTAAATCTGCTTGGCACTTAATTTTTTGCAGTAAAATTTCCCTACGCACCTATGTTTTTGCCTGTGCAACACATGTATTGCAGCCCTACTCCAGGTGTCTAGATGCCTAAGCCCCAGAGCAGGGCACGAACCAGGAAGATAGCTGTGCCTCTGCCTAATTCACTTATGAGGTCCATCCCTAAGCATTCTCAGAGCATCACCATACCTAAGTTTCTTTGGGAATCCGGCCTTGGTGCTTAGAAATCAAATGTTGCTTGTATAGGGGTATTATTAAGTCAGAAGCCAACAGTGTATCACGTACTTTCACCACATACAAAATGATGACTCTCCTAAGGCACAAAAGAGAGCTGGAACCAAAATATACTGTCCTTGAAACAGAACATTCTCCAGATGCATCTGCTTTGCTAACCCTCCCAGTGAAGTATATTTTTTATAGAATCTGAAGACCTAGTTCTGTAGTATGGACTCCAGGATTTGGAGCATTAAATTTTAATATGGAAAAGACTTATTTTATGTTATCTTGTCTACCACCTGCCAACACAGGATTTTCCCTGAAAGTACTTAATAGCTACTCATATGCTAAATTGTATTAGTCATTTGCCTTGAACTTGTATGTTACCAATCCATGTATAAACATATTACTAGCATAATGCATATAGTGAGCCAAACTCTGCTCTTGGCTGCACTAGTGTAACTGAGATGAGAATTAGACTCAGTTTTGTTTTGGACTTGATATTTGCTAAAATCGTTGTATCAGAATGGCGGCTAAGACTATTATGTCATGCTGGGATGCTGTGCGGTTAGAACATTTATAGACAGATACGTGTTTGTTTCAAGTAAGGATAGCCCAGCTATTTGCCAATTTCTGGTGTTACACCATGCTGAATTTTCTACGTAAAGGAACAAAGTGGATTAACTAAACTGAGATAATGACTCAGGCCCAGATCAAGGCCAAATTTTTTGCAGTAGCATAATGGGGAGTAAGGCTGTCACCCCAACTCTTGCATGGGCTCTCCAGAAAGCTGCTCTGGGTACTGGGGACAGAGCAGGCTCCATGGTCCATTTCTTGCGGATGGATCAAGATTCTGCCCTGTGATCCCATGAGTAAGTTGACAAGGATGGGCAGAATCTTGACCACATGCACACAGACCAAATGCACTGCACAATGAAGCTGAGCCAGTGTGGGAGATGTAATCTAAAACTGATAAGGGGCAACGGGATATTTATTTCCTTCTGGAGAAAGTGGGGAACAGGAAGGATTTAGAACTACACCCGGCTTTGCCTAAACACACAATCTGATTCTCAATGACCATAACAAGACGCCACAGCAGGGAAAGAGTACCACGACTGGGTACACTTCTGGCTCTGTTGATTTGTTTCCTTATTTCCTCATGCGGGTATCGTCGTTTTGAGAATGCTTGGGAATGCTTGAGAATCTTCACCAAGCATTCTCAAAACTACGATACCCGCACGAGGAAATAAGGAAATAAATCAACAGAGCCAGATGTGTACCCAGAAGCCTCCTGCTGCAAGACAAGCCCAAGAAAGAAACCAACAGAACTCCACTGGCCATCACCTACAATCCTCAGCTTAAACCTCTCCAATGCATCATCAGTGATCTACAACCCATCCTGGGCAACGATCCCTCGCTTTCACAGGCCTTGGGAGGCAGGCCTGTCCTCACCCACAGACAACCCACCAACCTTAAGCATATTCTCGCCAACAACCACACACCGCACCATAGTAACTCTAACTCAGGAACCAACCCATGCAACAAACCTCGATGCCAACTCTGCCCACATATTTACACCAGCGACACCATCACAGGACCTAACCAGATCAGCCACAACTTCACCGGTTCATTCACCTGCACATCCGCCAATGTAATATACGCCATCATGTTCCAGCAGTGCCCCTCTGCTATATACATCGGCCAAACTGGACAGTACCTACATAAAAGGATAAATGGACACAAGTCAGATATTAGGAATGGCAATATACAAAAACCTGTAGGAGAACACTTCAGCCTCCCTGGACACACAATAGCAGATTTAAAGTTAGCCATCCTGCAGCAAAAAAACTTCAGGACCAGACTCCAAAGAGAAACTGCTGAACGTCAGTTCATTTGCAAATTTGACACCATCAGCTCAGGATTAAACAAAGACTGTGAATGGCTAGCCAACTACAAAAGCAGTTTCTCCTCCCTTGGTGTTCACACCTCAACTGCTAGAAGAGGCCTCATCCTCCCTGATTGAACTAACCTCATCATCTCTAGACTGATTCTTGCCTGCATTTTATACCTGCCTCTGGAAATTTCCACTACATGCATCTGATGAAGTGGGTATTCACCCATGAAAGCTTATGCTCCAATATGTCTGTTAGTCTATAAGGTGCCACAGGACTCTTTGTCGCTTTTTACAGATCCAGACTAACACGGCTACCCCTCTGATACTTGAAAACAAATGAACGCTAATAGGGTTTACATTCATAAGTGTTGAAGATAAGCGTTAAGAAAAATTGTGAATAAATTTAGTATAGTGGCCAAAATATTCAAAAGTGACTAGTGATTTTGGATGTCTCAATCTTTTGGTTGTGTAAATTGAAACACCTTAAAAAGGCCTAATTTTTGGAGGCTGGATGCTCAGCATTTTCAAAAAATCTGGCCTCTCCTACAGGTGTCTCTGCTTGGGCACCTAAAATCACTAGTCACTTTTGAAACTTTAGGCCAGCATAAATAATTTGGTTTATATTTTCTGAATAGAGTGTGAAATTTCCACTTGAATCTGTAGGTGAAAATGTATTGCACAGGGTTCCACTCTTGGCCAATTTCAAGTGTCCTTTTTGAGATTTTGTTATCATTAAATTTACACATCAAGATCCCCTTGCTGCAAAGATTTCTGCTTATCTTTAAGCAAGTGAGTACTCTGAATGACCTCAGTAGGACTGCTCCTGTTTCTAAAGTTAAGCCTGTGCGTAGCCTTTGCAGGATTGAGGTCTAACCAAGAATATGACAATTCTTATAACTTGACACATTTTTGAATGTTTTTAGGTTTGTAATTTATGAATTCTTTCACAGTTGTTTTTGTAAGTAGAAAAAAATTAGCAGCTTTAAAGATTTATGTGTGGGACTATTAAAATAATTTCCAAAAATGACTAAAGTTATCAATTTTTGTAGTGTACTATAGTATCTATGGGTGATGTGAGTTCCAAAGGTTTAAAGGCATAAGGTCCTTTAATTAAAACAGTATTAAAGAAAAGTAATTAAACTTTTCAGAATAACAAATAATATGGTGATTGTGCTCTTTTTCATATTATATTTGTCTGTTCTGATTTAAAAAATACCCTTAGAGCACTAGATTGTTAAAAAGATGATGTAATCCAGAAAGTTTTTGAAACTAAATATGTGAAGTTGGATGTTTGTTTGCCCTACTGAGAGAGGTGTGCAGCTATGTAGGTGGGTAGAGGTATCCTGGGAAAGAGGCTCCGGTTTCAAGAACAGAAAGTAGTGAGTACAGAAAGACAATTTAAGGAAATGATACCAAAAGAAATAAGGGTTAAGCATCTTCATAACTGCTTCAAATCCAGATTCAGGCATCTAGAGGTCCTGATTTTCAGAAGAATTGAGCATTCACAAATATTAATTCAGTCAATGGGAGCTACACGTGCTCAACACCTTTGAAAAACAGACAACTTTTATTCAAGTGCCTACATCTGTATTTATGAGCCTAACTTCAGGTTACCAGGTTTGAATATTTTGGCCAGGCCCAGTCCCATTTTCACTTAAGTCAAGAGAGCAATTTCCATTGATTTCACCAAGAGTTGGTGAAAATTTATGCTGTAGGAATTATTTTGGGAACGTTCTGTCTGTGTTGTACAGGAGGTCAGACTAGATGATCACAATAAAGGCAGGGGGCTGGACTCGATGACCTTTCAAGGTCCCTTCCAGTTCTATGAGATAGGTATATCTCCGTATATAATGATCCCTTTAGGCCTTGGAATCTATGAATCTATGAGTGGATTAGACCCTAAAATGGAATTTTAGGCCTAATTTTCAAATTAGTTGTGCCCACAGCAGCCTCAATTTGTGCATGCAAATGGAATTATGACAAGGCTCCTGTTGAAATCAATGGCAAAACTCCCACTGACCCCTGGTGGACTAGGGGTAGGCCCTTTGTACTTAAATGCCCATTTCCATGTACAAATGCTTGATTGCACATGCAAATATGAATTTTGTAGATGACTGGTTACAACCTCTTCTGAAAATGCCAGACAGCCCTTTGAGCATTTTAATCAACCTCTAGTCTGTTTTTTTTTAAACAATTACTCACAAATATTATTAATCAAATGTTTAATGCAAAGAAAAGCACCTACACTTTATACAGTGAATGGTCACATGAAATCTGCTCTTGGTCTATGTACAAATACACAGTGCTATTTGCTGCCAATTCATGTAATTTGGTATCCTATCTATTCCTTAAAAATTAAAAATCTGTTCAGTATACATAAGATTGAATCTTCTACTAACTTTCTACCTATCTCCAGTGTTCCTGAAGGAAGATAGGAGAACTAAAGCCCAGTTGTATGCAATGAGAAATAATTTGCAACAGTAGCAGCTACAATATAACACTTGTAAATATCAGCCCTATTTTGTATTCACTCAAGTTGTGATGGACTACTAACAACATTCTCCTAATGAATCACTAGTATCACTTCCTGGATCATCTAAATGATCCTTGAAAATCTTCCATCCAAGTATTCGACCATCCTGCCATGACCCTGAATACCTTATGAGTAAGGCTATGAGTTCGTCACAGAGGTCACGGATTCTGTGATTTTACATGACCCCCTTGACTTCAGCTCCAGATGGCAGGCCTCGAGCTGTCAGCCTTAGGCAGCCAGGTTCGGACTGTCGGCTCCAGCCCCACACTCCAGGATTTGGGCTTCCATGATTTATTGTTTATTGCCATGACCTGTCTGTGACTTTTACTAAAAATGCCCATGACAAAATCTTAGCCTTACTGATGAGATTTCATGACCATATTACAACTGCATAAGTACTGGCAAGGAACTAGTTATGTTGATAATGCCAATTGGTGAGGCACCATATACAAGACTTTGATGCATTCCCTAATGCTCTCGCTATTCCCACAACCCAAAATTAATCGAGTCTGCTTGTTCATCTACAGTGAAATGTACCATATTTGATCAAGATAACCTCCATTACAACTGTGTCTGCAGGCAAAATAAGACATATGGAGCTAAAAATTCATCTTAATGACAGATCATTAGTCATCATTAGCATCTTCTCCTTTCACCTACTGTCTCCTTATATGTTTAACTTCCTGACTGAAGTAAAAATGTTAAATGAAGGATTATAACATGGTTTTGAATCAAATTTAGCCAATTTAATAGCTATAGCTAAACAAACTATCTGAATTTCTCTCCCTAGCAGCATCATTTGCTTACAGCTGTCCCAGACTAAAACATAAATATTCTTCCCATTCCCTAATAAATGTCACCAGGAGCTATGACATATTGACAGGCCAAGCTAACCAGTGGAGACAGCAGGTATCAAGACAGCAAGTTTTCCTGTATATATATTTTTTAATCATGCTGAGACTGTCCCTCTAGGGATGATTCAATTGGCCCAGCTAGGATAGGGACTTCTCCATTCTGAACCATCTCCCAACTCTTGACTCAAACTATCTTGGAGTTTCTAAATCATTTGGTGAAGAACCCACTTGCCATACATGAGGGATGTTACAACAAGCTCCCTGTGACTTCCCACCGTTTTCCTTGCCACCTTTCTTTGTGGCAGGTTTTATTGCAGGACGAGCGGGGGAAGCTGTCATCAGAAGATTACAGAAGAAAAATGCCCCTCTGCTGTAGCCCTTTATGCCTGGTATTCATATTGGCTGCACTATTCACACATTCAGCAACCCTGTCATGCATTTCACAGCCCTGAAGGAATGGGGGCAGGGAAACTGACTTTTTCCCTCAGCTCTCATGCCCCGTGCTGGTTCAGAGTCAGATGGCCCTGTTGGCAGTAAGGAGGAGAAAGTAACAGTAGCAAGTCACTGGTGGGAGAGCTGAGGGACTCGGACTCTAAGGGATGGGGCAGAGGGATGGGGCAGAGAAGTGCAGGCCACCCCAGGTTCCCTCACTCCATAGCTACATCTCACGAACTTTCCAAGTCTTCAGGCATCCACTGGCCCCCAGTAACCTCTTAGAGTGCCCTAAGATCTTCCCCCAGGTTCTCCTGCCTCTCTCCATAACATACCCTTAGGTCTCACTCTCCTTCCTTCCATAAAAAAAACCCTTTGTCAGGCTCCTTCAGGCTGCCCCAACTCTTTCCAATGCCCTGGATCCCACTGGCTTCCCCTTCAGTCACACTGGCTCATTCTGAAGGGCAGAAGAAGGGTAGAAACCTTCCCCACACACATTGCAAGGAGCAGCTTGTTTCACATCAAGAAATATCACACATACTGCTGCACAAAATTTAGCAGCTGTGGGTAATTCCTTCTTAAAGTGTCATCGGGTACACTGGTGCTCTGAAGACTTTAAATGGGTGTACAGTTCTGGGAAACACACACTCTCCAGTCCAGCCCTGAAGTTTTACTGCTGAGCCTCATAGGAGAATACCACTAATTTAAACCCAACCAGTCCCAGAACATCTCTAATCTTATTCTTTATTTGCAGTATTGTAGTGCCTAGAGACCCGAAAGGAGATCAGAACCTCATTGTGTTAGGCACTGTACAAACCCATTAAATAGATAGTACTTGTCCCCAAAGATATTTAGATATTCCTATCTAAATAGACAAGTCAGACAAAGAGAGGAGAAGGGAAACATTATTAACTCCCCTTTTACAGATGGGGAACTCAGGCACGAAGATATTAAGAGATCTATCCAAGACCACACAAAAAGACTTGTGTTTGTTGATACTATTTTTTCCAAGATTCCCTTAAATATTTCTAGGACCTAATATGTGACCTTGTGAGAATCCTCGGTACATCTAAAGTAGGAGTATCACATAAATATTTAGGATTCATAGCAATAGCAGCAGGTAATAGTTTTGTGACAATAAATCTTTTTGGAGAAGTGAAAGTACTTTTTGGCAGCTGCAATGGCTAAGTCATTTACGTGAACAGGACTCCACCCATCAGCCATGAGCTGTTCTCAGCAGTGAGGTTTACACCTATGAATTCCAAAATCACCTGTATGATGATATATCCTGGGTAGTGAGGAGATTAGTTTCTTTCAAGTGTGGTTTGGGTTGGGTGGGTCAAGTACTACTCCCACCTTGTGGAAATGCTCCTTATACAGTAAATTGTATGCTTTCCAAAAAACAAACAAACAAAAAAACTAGTTCACACCCAGCTTAAACAAATAAAAAAGGGATCATAAAGAATGTATCCAAGTATCTCAGTTGGAGGGATGCAGCCACTTTCTGTCCCTGGTATCATGACAGAGCTGCACAAAGGGGTCAAACAACAACATTGAATGCAGCCCCTTATCTTTGGATCAAAATAATGTGAAATACTTTTATTTATTTTAATATTGTGTATATTTTTTAAGTGGAGTCTATCTTGATATTCTTCAGTGTTCTGTGTAAGGAGCAGTTTCTGAATCCGTTATACTACTGCCAAGGCTACTTATTATTATTTTCTTTCTCTCTCTTTTTTTTTATTAAACACAAATGCAGTAAAGCTGCAGGAGTGAAGATATCCTGACCCAACTATTCATCTGGATTCCAATGCTTAAAGCCAAACTGCACAGATTTTTGAATAGTAGAAGCTGATGTCAAAGGTTAAGGTGGAAGAATTGGGAAGGTAACTTTTCAAATCCACTGACCCATTTCACTCAAATTTAGGACTAACAAGAAAGTTTCCTCCACTGATGTAATCCAGTTCAAGTTTGTAAAAAAGTGCATTAATATAATAACCCAACAATGAAAAGTTCATAGGAAAGACTTCTATAGATTTTATCTCAGTAAGAAGTATTGGACGTGATGGTGTGTATATTCAGTTGTTCATTTGACTTTGAATTTTGATTATTTTGGAATTATTCTCTTTGAGTTCTAAGTTACCATAGCAGTTAATTAAAATCCAGATCTTACTTGAATAAGGTCTGATCCAACTATCACAGAAGTCAATTGACACCTGTGGGCTTTGGATCAGGCTCTATAAAATAAAGTAATTTAAAAACTATTAAATCACTAATGACAAAATGTAGCTCCAGACACACTAAAGAGGGCCTTAAAGATCTTATCATTCTAATTCTAAAACTAGATAGTGCTGGAAGTTCATGAATGAAAGCCAACTCCTGTTATGGAATCCACACAATGGATCTCTTGAAGTGGCCTGAGTTTAATTGTGGGTATGATAAAAGGCCCAACATACTAATTATGGTCTGGTCACAATGTACTCTGCAGATGTCAGTAGCGTCTTATTCTGCAGTCCCTGTCTTTCGATGCTTTATCCCATGCTGCCCCTTGTACTTGGGAGAAGTTCTCCATAAACTTCTGCAAAACTAACTCATTATCCTCCTTCAAAACCCTTTTTAAAACTCTTCTTTGTCATGAGGCCTACAAAAAAATTGACAAGGGCTAGGCTGATGGTGTGCTGAGACCACAGCCTATCATGCAGACCTATATTATCTCATTGTTTCCTTGTTCCCCCCCATCCGTCTGTCTGCATCCATCTTGCCTTGAACTTAGATTGTAAGCTCTTTGTGTCTTTTTTGTTCTGTGTTTGTACAGTGCATAGCACAATGGGGTCCTGGTCCAGGAGTGGGCTCCTAGGCACTACGGTAATACAAATAAAAATAAATAATAATCAATTAATCAAAATGGGTTAAGCAAGAAAGCGGAGGATGTTATGAGAAAGCTCATAGATACTCTTTGTGCAACCCTCAAAAACGTGCTTTCTGATCAGTTACAGAAGACAATGATTATAATATCTGATCCCTACAGTTCCTTCTGATGGGAGCTGTGTTGAAATTGTGTTTTGATATTTATACTTGATATATTTAAAATTCTCACAGTTATTGTGTAAAACATCATGTGGCTAAATACTATATGTGAAATTTAGACTATTTTAAAAATACAGTATTTACTTACCTATAGTTTAAGCGTTAGGGCCTGGATCTTGTAATTAGCATAGTACATACTGTGTGTGTAACAGTACATGAATGGCACTATAAAGTACATTTAAAAGCATTGTACAGACATCAGCTAATTACACATGTAACAAATTATTTTTGCTTATCTCACAAATGAAGGTAGAGTTTTATAATTTGTTCTACTTTTTTTAGAGGGGTTGTAATTATTATTTTCTAATTAGTTTGAGTTGACTGTTTAGTAACTGGTAAAAGACTATCTGTACTAAATGCCATTGACTTTTGCCATTGACTTCAGTGGGCCAGGATTTCACCTTGGAAATTTAAACTACTAGTCAAGAACCTAAAATCTACAAATAGCCTTACAAAGTTTAGAAAAAAATTTAAAACTTGTGAACATAAACAAACCCTTATAACTAGACTCAGATCTTGGGCAAGTGATTGGTAGACAGCAAATCACACTGGTGTTGATTTTGCATAAATGGGGCCCAAATCCAATAAAACCTAAGTCCTTCCATCTCCCAGCAAATGAAATGTTCATAGCACTCCGCTCCCTGCCCTGACAAAACTACCAAGTACTCCTCAGTCCCTATGGTAAACATCAACATGCTGGGGTTTTTTCCTCCCCAAAGATGCTTGGGTTTACAAGCATTTTGGGTTAACGGGCTTTCTCCTGAATCAGGGCCCAGATCTATAGATATTACCTTCATCTACTGCTAAGAAGATATGAATGAAGAGCACATATTTCCCAGGCTTACTTGCTAGGTATGCTAAGGCAAACCTCACTTTATAAAATCTGGCTACCATCTTTCCAATAGTAACAAAAATGTCAGAAATAGTCCATAAGGCCAGATGACCAGTGCATTTCTCAAAATGGTAAACAACTGCCTGTATTGATTTACCATCAATTTGTTAATTGGCACTTATGTAGAACACTAGCATTCAGCTAAGGTCCAATACCTAGGCCATATGGGTAAGGCTTGCAAGGCTAGATTTTAAAGCAACTTTAGGTACCCAAAGATGAAGATATGGACATGGTGGGATTTTCAGAAGTCAGGAGTTAGATGCTTAGGCACTTTTGAAAAGCTCAGTAGACACCTAACTACATCTTTATGCCCTTATATAGCTTTAAAATTTCAGCTCAAGGTGCTTTCTAGCTGGTAATAATACAATGCTTAGTATATTGGGGAGGTATATCACAAAAAGAGAAAGGGAGACATTCTAGAATGAGAATAAAAATGACTTGAAGAAGTAGGAAGTAATAAGCAAGAGCAACATAGCTACCTTGTGGGGTTGTTTTGATGCATAAATCATTAATATTCATATAGAATTTGAGAGCCTCAGACAGAAGGTGTTGTGGAACTGTAGTTATTATTCAATAAGGCTGTGATTTCTTTCAAATTTGTTGGGAGTTGGACATATAACTCCCTTAAACTCCTTTGAAAATCCCAAAAGACAACCAAAAACCTGAGGTAATTTTTTTTTTCTAAATCTATCTCTATATGTACTCACATGTGAATATTCATATATGTTTGTAGTTGTATATAAAACACATACATATATACCGATACCTATAAGAGGGTGTGTGTATATATATATATATATATTTGTGTGTATTGTATGTGTGTATGTGCATTCATCTAATTGATAATTATATAGATATATACGTGTGAGTGTGTGTGTGTGTGTGTACACAATGGTCACAGATTAAAAAAAAATTATTGGTAGGGAAGCTATTACCAGAGCAAATAGTGTTCCCCATTACAAATACAGAGAATACAGAGTCTGTTCAAACTGGTAAAAAACATACATTTTAAGCTATGTCCTTTGTATATGGATATTTAAAAATCATTAATAGTTTACTTATTCAATTCCTGATGTAAAACCCAGTAGAAATGCACTCTAATATATTTCAGTCCTATTGACTTTAGTAGTATACTTCTTTATATCTGTATTTAAATTAAAATTTACAACTCTAGCTTCTATACCACCCACATATAAAATTTTTCTTGTACCTGGAAATAAGTGTACCTGAAAGGATGGGATATTGAAAGAAGGAACTGTTTCACTTTGCATCAGCAGATGAAAGAGGGCAGGTCAGTGGTTTCCTAAGGTGAGCAAAGAACAGTTAAAAGGGACTCGGGATAGCTGGCAGAATGGTACTGCAAGAGCTGTCCAGAAGTGTCCTATCAGGAGCTGAATCTTATCCCCAAGGTAGGATGCTTTGATTATAACACTGGAGGGTTTTTTGTTAAGGAGAAGAATTTATGTATAGTTTTTCCATTACTATAGTGATGCCTATTGATTACTATGAAAAATAATTCATATAAAATATATTCTTATACTGAAAGGGTCACCATCAACTTAAAATTCAATACTTTCTGACTTTTTTAAACACACTGATGTTACAAGAAGCAATTAGGAGTAGAATTACTATAAAACAGATTAGGGAATAATATTCTCCATTTTCAGTTTGCTTACTTTGTTCAACTGTTGTTTCACTGTTTCCTCTGTATAATCAGTTTCCTATATTATTTGTATGGGTCTTACACAGAAAGGCAGGGAGAGAGGTATGAACATTACTTTTAACTTCTTTTTTTTTTAACTGATAGTGCGTCTTTATACATATTTTTCCAGTTTATATTTAGGGTAATGTAATTCAATATAACATTGGCTCTTATTACAAGTTTGCACTTGTTCATTGCTGTAAATGTTTGTAATGAAATCTTACAAATGCACCAGAATGACTATCAACATATTATAGCCTCATAACATTAAAAACATATATCAATATAACATCAACAATCAACACCTCGCCATCCTGTTTTCATTTTACCTCGGGTAGCACAGATTCTGTCTGGTATAATATACTAGGCCAGATCTTCAGCTTGTTTAAGTGAGTGCAGACACACTGACTTCATTGAAGCTGTGCTTATTTATACCTGAGGACATGGCCCACTGTCTTTACAGAGTGTGTAAGAGCAGGTGCGTTGAACAATAACTGTACACATTTTACAGAATTTTAAAACCATCTGAATTAGTTTTGCTCAGTAACATCCCATAAAAGTTGCACAGAGTCTGAGGATTGAATCTTTGCTTTTCCCCACCCCCTCAGAACATGTACTACTTCAGGAGCCTCCTTTTCCTGATAACTGGCTGCCTGATTGCCAAGTCCCTTGGTGATCATAGAAGTAGAAGTCAACGCTGCATGGAAAGCATCCGATGGAATGAGGTTTTGAAGGAGATTGAGAAACTGGTATGTGGCTTCTATTTTACTATCCAGATGTGTCTTTATATTTTGTTTCACAAGTTTATGGAATAAAGAACCTCTCAAAAGTGTATCATGGTTGGGTAGTCAGTAGTTTTAGTGACACCAAAAAAAAATGGACCATATTGCCCCTCTCACAGGAAAACGCCTTGGGAAAACAGCAGAAGGTTCACTTCCAGAATCCTTCTGCTGGACAACTGGAGTTTGTGTGTCTCCCCCACCCCACAACCCATATGAGCAGTAGTCCAGCTTCAAGCTCTCCACATAGAAATTGCATGGGGGTTGGACTAGATGACCTCCTGAGGTCTCTTCCAACCCTAATCTTCTATGATTCTATGCCTTGGAGACCAACCATGGTGCTCAGTGGCCAATGCCAGGTATTTCAGAGGGAATGAACACAACAGGACAATTATCCAGTGATCCATCCCCTGTTGTTCAGTCCCAGGTTCAAGCAGTCAGAGACTAGGGACACTGTCAGGAGACAGGATACTGGGCTAGATGGGTGATTAGTCTGACCCATTATGGCCTGCCCACTGCCCATCCTCACACCCATAGGGATTTACAAGCCTGATGGAGCATTCAGGGAGACAAGCAGAGGGGGCTGGGAAAATGTTGCTGTAGAAGCAGCTCTCTCCTCCATTCTGCATAGGCATGGGAAAGTTTGTGCAGAATGGGTTCTCTACACATGCAATCAGAGGGCATGTTCAAGTTCTATATTAGCATAGTTGTTAGTATGCTCTGATGCACTCACATGGTCAATGGCATCACTAATAACTGATTTTCTAATGGGTTGTTTTTGTGATAAACCTTTTTTTAAATGTGCATAATGTATTTACACTTCATTTTCCTTGAAGAACATGAGAAGCTTTCCTCTGGAGTGCAAGGACATGGATAACAAAGATTTGTGTGTCCCAGAACAGATGTTAAAAGCAGTAAGTTGAAAAAATATTTGCCACGTTGTTATCATTGTTACATTGTAACTCATCTGCTTGGCACATTCTGTACATTTTGCAATAAGCATTTTACATCAGAAGCGATAATATACTAAGCGACACATTTAATCAGAAAAAATAATTAAATATTGAATAATTAACCTGTTCTGGAACTTTTAAAATTTTGGGCCTGCTTCCACTGAAGTCAATGGCAAAACTTCAATTGATTTAAAGGGAAGCAGGATTTGGAGCAAAATTCACCTCTGTGCATAGGACCTGCACAAGGCCTAAAAATTTTACTCCTGCTTTACATCACATTCAGTGTGATCTGACTGTGCAGCCATAAAATTGCCTTAGGACAATTTTTTGCATGTAATATGCTTTTTTTAAAAAAAGGAGAGAGAAAGAGAATGAAGTTGCTTGTCCTTAATATTAGAATCCAACTGGTCTGTGCAATTCCTACCTCACAGGGCAAGAGGGGCTGTGGAGGTAGAAAGGTGGAGAGAAAGGAAAGAGTTGACATCTGGCTTTTGCTTTTGTCATTGTTTGACTACAGAAAATTTTGCTTCTGCCATTGTTTGACCGGAGATAGTTTGACTGGAGACCCTTATCAGTTTAAGTAAGGTGTTATGCCTGCACTTTCAGAATGGAAAATTTAAGTGCTTTTTTTAAAAAATGGAAGTTTAGAATTTCTGAAAAGTTGGTGAATAAGGCAATGACTTTGGAAAGAGCCTCCCTGCCTCAAAAAAAAAAAAAAAAAAACAGTCACAACAAAGGCTATAAAAAGCAACAGAGGGTCCTGTGGCACCTTTGAGACTAACAGAAGTATAGGGAGCATAAGCTTTCGTGGGTAAGAACCTCACTTCTTCAGATACTCAACAAAGGCTATGTTTTCTCACAGCTGTGACTGTCTTTTTTTTCTGATGTTGGGAGGCTATTTTTTAAAAGTTTTGTGATATTTGGGGTTAATTTTTTTTTATAAAAATTGGGGCCTAGATTATGCAAGTAAAAACGTGTAATGGCAAATTATACATGTAATACCTGATGTGTGCTCACAAATGCACATCCTAATGCATAACTTCTGTATTTAATTTTAGTGGTTAGAAAAACAGAGGGCAGTCATGAAGATGAGACAAAACTTTTATGTTGAATCTGGCAGCTTCAAAGTGCCCTGCTAATTCAGAAATCTAAAATCCAACGTTTGAAAAAAATACCTAGGATTTCTTTTTTTCTGCTCCTTACAGGTTAAGCATGATAAAGCAGCCATTGTCCAAATAGTCCGTGAAATTCTTGAGCTTTTTAAAACAGCCAAAGTTCCTTTTCCTGGTACAAACATTTTTCTAAAGGAAATGTATACAACTCATGAGCAGCTCAAGACTTGTGTAAGTATGGAAATTCATGCCCCAATGTGTTCTTCAAGCTAAAGCCATGGACATTTAAAGGAAAATGAAACTCATAATGTGTAATAATGAAAATACACTGGAAAGCTTTAAAGATATAGAGCTAAATTTTTAAACAATGGCACATATGATGCATCCATAACATATGAATATGTAGAATGGGTAATGGTACAAACATATTAACATATTCAAATACCCATTTTTGCACACGTATTTCCAAGTTTTAACAAAAAAATTTAAGGCTTGATTTAGATGCAATGCCTTAAAATTCAGCCCAAACAGTTTTTAATTTTTGTTTGTTTACTAAGATACTACTGAGTACATAGTCAATTCTTTACTGCTCTGCCTCGCTCTCTGAACAGTGAAGTCTTTCTTTTTATTTTGATTCATTACACATTCTTCTTAAGCCTAAAAATTACTAACCACAGTAACTGCCAAATCCCAAACCCTGTACTCAGCAATATAGAATTTAAGCAAGTGCTTAAATCCATCCCTAATCAGCAAAGCACTTAAGCACATGCTTAATTGTTTTGTTTAAATGGGATTGAAAGCTCAGGTCAACGGTAGCCTCTCTGGCAACTGCAATCTCCACCCTAGGGGTGGGGTGGGCTGAAGGACCTTTGAAGTTGCAGGCAGCCCAATGCACACATCTGTCCCAGCTATTCCCTCTTCATGCTGCGGTAGAGGGAAACCACAGAGCACAGCTCTTTACCGTCAAGAGATTGGGAATTTAATGGAACCTCATACCCTGTTCTAAGGCCTATACAGCAGAACCATGGGGCTTCTGATGGTTATCAGGTTTTCTGTACCGGCAAAGGCCGGGACAAGATTTGCCTCTAAGAGAACAATAATATCCAGTGCTCATCCAAGCATACTAAGTATTTCCATGGTTTTACTACGGTAACAATGTACCGCCATTAGAATAATATACCTACTATACCAAATGGTCTAAAAATTAAATAAAAAACCAAGCATTGTAAAACCATGTCACCTTGCTTGGATTCGAATTCTAGTGTACTTAATTTCCAAATCTCCATAGTTAATTAGAGACTCTTTGTATGTCTTATAAAAGCTATCAGTATAGTTTTGATTATTTAATATAGAAATTGTGATTTCATAGTGTACACATTTTCCAAAACTAACTCCCTCAGTGCAGTACTGCAATGTCCAGACCTGCATATGAGAAAGATGTTGCTATTAGTAGCTTGTTATGCTCTATAGTAGACTATCATAGAGCTAGAGGAAGGGATCATTTTAATAGCATATATTCCAAGCCAAATGTATTTTTATTTCCAAGTGTTCAAGCTCATAATGATCATTTGCTTTTCCTTTTATTTTTAATTCAACAGCTACAGTCCAGTCTTTTGAATGTTATCCATGAATCCATAGTAAAAGACTGCTTCAAAAGGATGAGTAACTATTTGATCAAAGTAAGTACATTGAGTACTGTCTTTTCTTCATGCTCATACTAGCAAATAAGTCAGGGAGTGCTTCTTACTTACTCAAGTAGTCCCGGCTGTAATAAATTATTTTTTTAAATTATCTTTAAGAATCTGTGGATTGTGCTATATTACCAAATCCTATGTAAAAGCCAAAAAAAGCATGTTTGTGTCCAAGGGCATTTTAAGCACAATGCACCATTTTATTCCAACTTCTGAAAATGGTATAACTTTTTTGCTTTAGAGGGGACAATTGTTTATGGGATTAGTCACTCTCTGCTCTGGAGCACCCAACAGGAATCTGCCAATACCTATGTTTTAATGAGAGCACTAATGATCACTATACTTAAGGTTGAAATGCAGCTACTGCAGTTACTCAGGGCTTGTCTACACTTAAAATACTACAGCAGCACTGCTGCAGCTGCACCACTGTAGTGCTTCAGTGTACAACTACCTACGCAGACTGGAGGGGTTCTCCCATCGGTGTGGGTAATCTGCCTCCCCCCCAAGAGGCTGTAGCTAGATTGACGGAAGAATTCTTCCATTGACCTAGCACCGTCTACACTGGGACTTAGGTCAGCTTAACAACGCCACTCCGGGGCATGGATTTTTGACACCCCTGTCTGATGTAGTTAAACTCACCTGATTTTCCAGTGTAGCCCAGGTCATATACCTTTCTTAAACAAATTCCATTTTGATGGAAATTTTCCAAGCTTGCTGTCAGTTTGAGGACAGTTTCAGCAAAATCTCTTCAGCTATTTTTGAATTTAACATGCCCAAAAATTAAATTAAAAACATACAAGCCAGTCTCAGCTGATGTAAACCGAAGTAGCCTCATGGATTTAAATGGAGGTCCGGCAATTTACAGCAGCTGACGATATGGTCTGTACTACTTTCAGTCCTGACTTGTCATAATCTTGAATCTCGTTCTTTCAGTGCAAAGTACAATATCTAATAAACATTTCTTTGATATCCCTTTCTTAAACAGTCAAACAGTCACTGCGCTTGGCAAGAGGTCCACGCACAATCCAGAGAGATTCTTCAACGAATTGAAAATTATTCATTCAGGAGAAAAGGAGCACATTAGTGAACTCACATTTTACCTCAACTACTTTAAATAATTAGTGCCACATTGAGCTAAAGTAAAGAATTTTGTTTTTACATAAATTAATAGCATAGCCTTTGCATAGATTTTTTTAAATGTTTTTACTACTTAATTTATTCATGTCGTGATCTTTGTTTCTAAAACTAGTTGTAATAACTTCATTCTTAATAAAAAATATAAAGAGGCAAGTAACAGTGTTCCTACATATTTATTTCTTGTGTAAAAGAAACAGAAACAGTCTTTAGAAAATAATTTACTGTGGCCCTGGTCCTGCAAACCCTTAAGCTCATGCTAAACATTAAGCATGTGAGCTGTCCCGTTGACTTCATAGAAAATTGTTGCTTTACACTGTGGAAATCTTCACCTGTACAAGTCAGGGGTTTTCTCCCGTGCACAGTGTCTATACTAGGGGGTTTGCACTGATGCATCTACATCAGTATAGTTACAGCAGTGGCTAAAAACCCTAGTGTAGAAAAGCCCTGTTTCCATAACACCTTCCAACCAGGTTTCTGGAAACATTTCCTACAACCTGCACAGATCATCTTTAGATTTCTTTGGGGTTTGATCATCCACATTCAATATTTACAGTCTGTACACCACTCTTCTATTTATTATCTATAGACCTGATTCTACGAAGGGCTGAGTACCCTCAATCTTCCCCATCTTCCCCCAAACAAACATTGACTTCATTGGTGGCTGAGGGCACTCAGCATCTGGCAGGATCAGCCCTATATCTTTAAGCAGAATTTGAAAGCAAGTAAAATTGATAGGGTCTATGAAATGAATAAATAGCCCTGGGGATGCTGTAAATGAATGATATTCCATAACATCATCTGAGTAACAAAATGTTCATGAGCAATCCTTTAAGATAGAGAGACAGACAATGATGCTGATTTACACCCGCTGACAATCTGGCTCAGAAATGGGAGTTTGGCTCTGGATCCAAACCACTGCAATTCAGCCTCAGGGTCCAGGGTGTTTAAAGTCATTTCCTAGGCTACATCTACACTGGCATCCACACTCAATACTTACCCATGTTTATGCCCAGATATGTACCCCAGGCCTTCACTGAGTGCCCACATATCCTGTGCTGGACATGGGTTCAAGCTGTATACACACGTCCATTCTGCTGCTTTTTGGTATGCGCTTTTGGCAATAGGATTTCAGGGGTAGTATCCCAGGATTCTGTGTGTCACAGCAGACACTCCGGGAACCACCTTGCAGTGTTTTGTTGGTACTGTCTGCTGCCTTTGCACATTTGTTGATGGCAGTTCCTGGTCACCCCTTTTTCCTGCTCAACGTAGTGAAAGACATGGAGCAAGTGAGAAACAGATGTCTGGGGTGGTGACTGATGCACTGTCATTCCATAACACAGAGATGCAGGAGACTACCAGAGTTCTGATTGACTGTCCATGAGTGTACTGCTGCTTCTGGACCAGAACCAGCATGGTGTGGGGAGATCACATCATCCTGAAATCTTGAGATGATGACTAGTGGCTGCAGAACTTCAGAATGAGGAAGTAGATATTCCTGGAGCTCTCTGAAGAGCTGGCCTCAACCCTACAGGATAGAACACTTGGTTCCATAGACCCATACCGGTGCAGAAGTGCGTGGCTATTGCCCTCTGGAAGTTAGCAATGCTGGATAGCTATCATCAATCAATTGCAAACTACTTCAGGATGGAGAAGTCTATTGGGTTTTTGGTGGTGCAGGTTTGCAAAGCTATTAATACTCTCATCTACCCATGGGTAGTTGCCCTCACCAAAGTTCTGGAAATGATAGCTGGGTTTCAGAGCATGGGGTTTCTGAAGTGCCTGTGGGACCTAAAGAACCAGCTGGATTTTCTGCTGTGCCAGAAAATTGTGGACATACATTTATGAGACTAGAAGGCAGGTCAAATGGCAATAGACCATATTTCTAAAATAGCAAATGGTGCCTGCATGGAGGGGAAAAGTGAACCACTGCAAATGACCACCTGTCCCCCAAGCCCACACCACCAGCATCAGGAAATCCAGCCCCTTCGTCCAGCAAAGAGCAGAAAAAGGAATGAGGAAAGAAAGAGTCAAACAGCAACTGTGCTTTGTTCCATGAACTTTCTGATCAAGCCACGCGCATCCCCCTCCCTCTTCCTCTCCCCTAACCCCCCCCCCCCACCGGGCAAAGAGATGCTACATTGTGTTTTTGCAGCTGCTGGATTAGATATCTCACTCACTCACCCCCTTTTTCCTGACTTGTGCGGCATGGCTCTGAGAGGGGAAATCCTGGACACCAGTGACAGGAAATGCTTGAAAATCTTTATACTGTGACAGGTTTCAGAGTGGTAGCCATGTTAGTCTGTATCAGCAAAAAGAACAAGGAGCCCACAAAACCTTATGCTCAAATAAATTTGTTAGTCTCTAAGGTTCCACAAGTACTCCTCGTTCTTTATACTGTGACAGAAGATTGCTGTCACATTCCTTGGAGCAGCACAGGTTTCCCTCCTCCTTCCTATACTAACTGGCCCTAAACCCACCCACCCCTTCTGTGTGTCTCCTGTTTGCAAGTGGGGGAAGAGGACTTACTGTAATGAAAGCTTGTAATCTTGAAAGGAACAGAAAACAACAGTAACTGTTCAGAACCATTAATCTTCTACAAATGTCCTGTCCCCCAGCTAATCCTCCCCCTCAACCTTGCTGTCAGCCGGTTGACCAACAAACTCACAGACCCAGAAGCAGTATGATAGTTCAGTGATAATCTGTTCTATGGTCTCTGCCAAAAGCTTTATAGTGGTTTGAGGTAATTCAATAAAATATTGCATGTATAGTTACGTCTTGGTCAGGGAACATTTTTGGGGGGAGGGAAGCTTCCAGTCCTGAATGCAGCCACAGAGAAAGAAGGAGGGGAGGTTGGCAAGAAGGGTGGGGGGTTAATTTATCCAACTCAGGTTCCATTTCCAGCTGTGTCTCAGGGTCCTCCTCTGGCTTGTCAGGAGGGGCTTGCGGAGCCAACTCCTCCAGGAAGAGGGGCAGAATAACTTGGTCCTCTTCCTTCAGGTCTTCTGGGGCTTCCTCCACCATGGTCCCCACTGTCTCCTCACACCCTCTTTCTACTGGCTCTCATCGCCATCCTGTCGGATGATGAGACCAGTGGGATTCAGGAGTAGGGTGACCAGATGTCCCGATTTTATAGGGACAGTCCCGATTTTTGGGTCTTTTTCTTATATAGGCTCTTATTGCATCCCACCCCTTGTCCCGATTTTTCACATTTGCTGTCTGGTCACCCTTATTCAGGAGCGGGTCAAGAGCTACCTCAGGCTTGGTATTGGAGCCCAGGAGAACACCAGGTCCCACTGCTTGAATAAGGCATATGATGCAGTCTTGAAGTGACTGTTGGAGTCTTTAGCCTTCCAATACCAGAGCCTGAGGTGCTTTATGCATTCCCAGCATTGGGCCGGACTCTGGTGAGAATACTCACCTGCTCCAGCCTCTCTGAAACTTCTTGGTAAAGGTCTTGGAGGGAATTCCAACATGCGCTTTGAGGTTCTAATCCACATCCCACTGCTGGCATTGGGAGACATTGACTGCAATGGGCTTTGGCTCAGGCAAGGGGAGAGCTTCTTGAGGTAGATAAAGGTCCCCTGGAAATCATCTATTATTTCAAGTTGCATTAGCTCGTATGAGGCCTGGATACAGCTCTTTTCATTGCTAAAGGGGAAGAATTGTGTGAGTAAATAAAAATGGCAAACTGATAGCACAATACTATTAAAGACAGACAATAAGGCAAACACGTGCTGCACTTCCTCCACACATCTCTGCAAATCCACCTCAGTCCTAACCAGCAATTTACATACAAGTGCCATCCTGAGTAGAACTGATTGAGAATTTTCTGACAGAATGTTTTTTTTTCCATAGGAAAAAGGCAATTCATCTACACCAAAACTGTGCACAGGAAAGGGTCAGTTCTGCCTCTCTCTCTCTTTTTTTTTTTTCACAATGAAAAATTCTGTTTTTCTGGTTCAAAACAATTTTTTTCCAAAGCTTAAACTACTTATAGTACAAAAAAGTTTAAAAAACTAAAAAAATTGTTGAAATTAAAATAGAATGTTTCAATTGACCTCAGCTGAATTTTTTTTTCTTCAGATTCTCAGTTCACAAAAATATTTGAGATTTTGACATTTCATCCCAATTTGGGATGGGAATTTTTTTTTAAATATTTTGAACGTTATTGTGGGACTGGAAAAAAATGTTTCCTGCCCAGCTGTAGTCCTGAGGCCACTTGAGCAGAAGCTATAAATAGTGCCAACATGGATAGTCACTGGGAAACAGATTGAGATTCCCTTCATTTCAGCTGTGATCTAAACACTGAAAGGCTTGAATAGTTCAACAATAATACATTGCTGAGGGTAGTCCTCTAGGAATACAAAGTGATGTTTTCATTCGGTACCCTTGGAAACACAAACATGAAGTCAGAAATCCCTTTTGTTTTCCCTGTTACACATCTCTTCCAGTGAAACTAGCCAGGCATCTTCTACACAGCTGCCACAACCACTTTGGTGTGCTGGCCTTAAACTTTAATAGAGCTAAAAGATGCTATTGTGGGCCCTAACCGTGTATCTGATAAGAAGCTAAGAGAGGCTAGCATATCAACTGATTCCTTGCTATGTTCAATCCTAAAAACCCCTTTCTACAAAAGAAATGTATATACAAGCAGGCTACATGACTGTTCAGCTTACATGGAACTTTACAGTTCTACAATTACTGTACAGTGTACTTCCATAGCACCTTCCATCTGAGAATCCCAAAACAATATAAAGATAAGTTAACGAGTTCAGCTGCACAATTGAGGTGAAGGGTTAATATCTCCTTTCTACACATGGGGGAACTGATGCACACAGAAAGGGTGATTTGTCCAAAGTCATAAGGGAAAGATGTGTCAAAACTGGAAATAGAATGGTGGTATCCAGGCTCCCCATTCTGTGCTTTAACCACAACATCAGCTGCTTACGCATGAGTGGAGAGTATGAGGGTCAATCCCACTGACCAATGTATATGGTCTATTTGAAAAATAATCCCAACAAAATACAAGCACACAACACATAAACATAAGAACGGCCGTACTGGGTCAGACCAAAGCTCCATCTAGCCCAGTATCCTGTCTACTGACAGTGGCCAATGCCAGGTGCCCCAGAGGGAGTGAACCTAACAGGTAATGATCAAGTGATCTCTCTCCTGCCATCCTTCTCCACCCTCTGACAAGCAGAGGCTAGGAACACCATGCCTTACCCATCCTGGCTAATAGCCATTAATGGACTTAACCTCCATGAATGTATCTAATTATAGCCGTAGCCTTCACAACCTCCTCAGGCAAGGAGTTCCACAAGTTGACTGTGTGCTGTGTGATGAAGAACTTCCTTTTATTTGTTTTAAACCTGCTGCCCATTAATTTCATTTGGTGGCCCCTAGTTCTTGTATTATGGGAATAAGTAAATATCTTTTCCTTATCTACTTTCTCCACATCATTCATGATTTTATATACCTCTATCATATCCCCCCTTAGTCTCCTCTTTTCCAAGCTGAAAAGTCCTAGCCTCTTTAATCTCTCCTCATATGAGACCCGTTCTAAACCCCTAATCATTTTAGTTGCCCTTCTCTGAACCTTTTCTAGTGCCAGTATATCTTTTTTGAGATGAGGAGACCACATCTGTACGCAGTATTCAAGATGCGGGCGTACCATCAATTTATAAAAGGGAAATAATATATTCTCTGTCTTATTCTCTATCCCCTTTTTAATGATTCCTAACATCCTGTTTGCTTTTTTGACTGCCTCTGCACACTGAGTGGACGTCTTCAGAGAACTATCCACAATGACTCCAAGATCTTCTTCCTGATTAGTTGTAGCTAAATTAGCCCCCATCATATTGTATGTATAGTTGGGGTTATTTTTTCCAATGTGCATTACTTTACATTTATCCACATTAAATTTCATTTGCCATTTTGTTGCCCAATCACTTAGTTTTGTGAGAAGCTACACATCAGTAGGTATATTTGAATTTGCAAGTGGAAAGTGTTATTAGAATGTCCAGGTCTCTTCTTTTTTAGCAGGACATTGCACATCTTCAGGTCTTATGAAGGAGGGCGGGGGAGGAAAGGAACTAATAGGAGGAGAGGGGAGTCATATTATAGGGTGCGAGAAGCTATATTAAGAAATAGGCTGTGCAATAACAAAATTTATTATTAAAATAAAACACAACTTCATGTATCATTTAGAATAGTATCTTCCCTACAAACTGTATCTTGAAATGCTTTTGAGTATGAAATGAACGTCAGACAGTGTGTATTATAAAGCAGTATTTGTATTATATATATGGTATAAAACATGTCATTTTTAAATAAATACATATACTAGTGACATTGAGTGAAGGAGAAAGTCTGGCATATTCCACTGTAATAGCTAACAGGAACTGACATGACAATAGGATTGCTTTTAGATTAATTATTTAGGATTCACTTGGGGGCATTACATAATACATACAAAGTGGTTTCACCTAAAACATTTTGTACAAAACCTTGTTCCTGCTCAGTGGCCTTGCCCAATGAGACTAGAGGACAGCATGGCTGTCTCCAGATCCAGTAAATGCTATATTTTAAGTGACTGATATTTTTCAAGTTACAAATACTGAGCCAGATGCTACAAGCCTCACTTACATTACATAGTATTTACTTGTGGGAGAAGTCCTGCTAACGGGTCCCCCATTCCTACTAGAGTCTGGGGCCCTAATAATAAGAGGCTCTGAAGGAGAAATAGTGAAAGGAGAGCTATGTTCTCTGTAAGTTGAAGCTATGATCATGGGTACTTTATAGTCATAACACTCAGCTCCGGTTTTTTTGTTTGTTTATTTTTTGTTGCATGCTGACATTTCATTTGAATGTGTGCAACATGATTTTAAGTTCTTGTTCATTCTGCATCACATAGAGTGTGGCCCCATTCTTCCATCCTTCTCTCTGAGCTGAATAATATAACACATCACATCAGAGGGTTTTGTCATCCAGTTTCACAGAGTATTGAAGATCCACTTTATATGCAAAGAGATCTTATGGTGTCCTTGAACTAGTTATTTCCGAGGAGGAAGAGTACCTGGAGGCATATGAGACATATAAAAATAGAAGGTTTCTGTGTAAAGGGAAAGGAGATTGAGGTCAACAGCACATGCAAAAAAAAAAAAAAAAATCCACTTATGCTCCACTTTTGGGACTCTCAAACATTTCTATTGTGTAGGCCATGTCTTAATAGAGATACTGTCTCATATCTCCTGTGACAGACCCAGAGCAGTGGGGTACAGGAGTCTGGTAGAGGGCAAATATACTGGTCACTGGATGAGTAGTTTTCTGTTCCCTGAGTGACTAGAGCAGGAGCTGCACTAGAGTAATCAGGAACCTGCTAGAACCAGTTAAGGCAGGCAGGCTAATTAGGACACCTGGAGCCAATTAAGAAGAAGCTGCTAGAATCAATTAAGGCAGGCTAATCAGGGCACCTGGGTTTTAAAAAGGAGCTCACTTCAGTTTGTGGTGTGAGTGTGAGGAGCTGGGAGCAAGAGGTGTAAGAAGCTGAGAGTGAGTGATGCTGGAGGACTGAGGAGCACAAGTGTTATCAGACACCAGGAGGAAGGTCCTGTGGTGAGAATAAGGAAGGTGTTTGGAGGAGGCCATGGGGAAGTAGCCCAGGGAGTTGTAGCTGTCATGTAGTTGTTACAGGAGGCACTATAGACAGCTGCAGTCCACAGGGCCCTGGGCTGGAACCCAGAGTAGAGGGTGGGCCTGGGTTCCCCCCAAACCTCCCAATTGACCTGGACTGTGGGTTCTTCCAGAGGGGAAGGTCTCTGGGCTGTTCCCCAACCCACATGGTGAATCTCTGAGGCAAGAAAATCTGCCAATAAGTGCAGGACCCACCAAGATAGAGGATGAACTTTGTCACACTCCCCTCCCAGGCATGTTTTCACAGGCTGCCTCTCCCCCTATTTAATATTGTGGCAAACTACAATAATTGGATAAATGGCTTCAGGAAAATATTAATGTATTGTCAACTTCTTTTAAGGGGCTATTGCAGCTGACAACAAGGAGGAGGAGCCAGTGACAGCCAGTTCTCTGTAGAACACTAGAGATCTAATGATGATAGTTTTGGCACCATACTGGTAATAGCAGGTGCCTGGACTTGATGATCCAGGAGCTCCCTTCCAGTCCTATATTCCTATGTCTAAGAAGTATGGTCTGCACACAGGATTGGGTGCCAGGAACTCCTGAGTGCTAGTCCTGACAGACCCTGACATTTTAAGTGACCTCAGAAAATCACTTAGCCTACCTGTAAACTGGGGATAGAAATACCTGCCTAAGTTGCAGGGGTGTTGTGAGTCCAGGTTAATGGTTGCAGAGCCCTATGGTAGGTTGAACAGATAGAGGGAGGGCCTACCAAGCCTAACAGTGGTGTTGGTTATACTTTTCTCTTAACAGGTTCACTCACCCTTATATATTGCATGACCTTGTTGCTCCAGTTCAAACCTGGAGAACAGTGATAGTTGTAGTAAGATGAGGCCCTGAAACATAAACTCTTGTGTCTGAGGCCTGAAGCCTGAACCAAAGTACTTCCAGGCATTGCTAAGCAAAAGCTGTACTGTGAGCCAGAATCAGTCCCCGCTCACAGAAGTTAGTGAGAAGACGGTTGTTAGAAGCAGGTGCATTCACATCTAAGTGCTAATAAGAGGAACTTGTGCCAAGATGGCACTGGACAGCCCAATACAAGGACACTCCATAGACCTAACAAGGAATAGGCAGGTGGATCTTAAAGACAGGGTCAAAAGGACAACATGATGGATAGATCTGTTTGTCTGAAACAACATGATCAAAGGGGGAGACAGCACCCTAATGAGCCAAGAGGCTATACCTCAATAGGTCAGTAGGGATGAGTAATCTGTCCTGTAACTGTATAAAAGTAGGTCCTGGAGTGTGCATCTTTGGCCAGCCTAGGGGGCAGTGGAAAGTCCAGCCACTGACTGAGCTGTGCCCATTGCCGGGGGCACATATTCGTAGTATGTCCTGTAGAGTCTATAGGAAACTATTACTGTGCTTCGTTTGACAATAAACCTGGCTCGGGTTCCTTCGTCTGTGGTCTTTGGGGGTTCTCTCGGGGTTTGCTGTGTCAGCTATCTGTGCAGAGCTGGGGCAGCACGCAGAGGGAGCACGCACACAGCTGACTGTTATCATCGAACAAGAGCAGAGCACCACACCGGTAGCTACTGACAACAATAGTCTTGGTTTTCATCCCTGATCTATATGCAAGCATAAAGAGAGAGAACCAAGACAGTGTTGCATTCAGGTTTTATTCCTCCCTTCATGTACTCTGTGCTCTCATCAAGCACTTCCTGAAACAAAACTTCTCTAAGTGCCCATACACAATCATACCATATCTTCCCTGTAGACAGAACTATTTATCGTAACCTCCCATATGTCACATTTGAAATAGCAAAATTAAACATGACTACTATATTCTTATATACTTTTACTTTACATATGATAAACTCTATATTATCAACAACTTTTTGTTTTAATTAACTAATTCAACTTCTTTGGTGTCTAAGGCACTGGTTCTCAACCTTTGTTCATTTGCAGACCCCTAAAAAAAATTTCATATGGAGGTGCGGACCCCTTTTGAAAATCTTTTGTTTGTTTATATAGTTGAATTCTGTTCAGCCTGTTTTGCCTACCTCTTTCATGGACCTCTTAGACATAGTTTGCAGACCCCCAGAGTTCTATGAACCACAGGTTGAGAACCAATTTTCCTTTGTGTCTGGAAGGGTTGTTCTTTCATGCCCTAGAATTGTATGAAGTCTTGTATATGTCTTGAGGATGGTTTGATGTTGGAGCGTGAGTCTCTCTTGTGATGATAGAAGACTGCCATGAACTTGGTGTGGTATTTTGACAGTCTGTTCCAATATCTATCGGTCAGTGCTCCTGTGCACCTTCTGTGTCCTGCTGAGCAAATCTCAGTGGAGTGCATATTTCGCTGTCTTCCCCGTCTGCGATTTCTGTCTTGTTTGTACTGTGTGAATGTATTTGTGGTTTCAGTGAACTATGTGCCCATCCACTGCTACATTATCTGAAAGAAAGTTTATCTGTTTGACACATGTACCTTGCTTTCAAGAGTATGATTTGTCCTAAGAAGAAAATTTGATCCTGACAGGATCTCCTGTTTGTACTACTGGGTGGTCTTTAGCTTATTGATTATAGTAGGCTTTGGCCTTTGTGTATTTCTCTTCCTTTTTGTCTGTTACTCATTCCATTACTCCTGGTTGTAGTAATGCTGGGGATGTAAACACCAAGATGTGTAGGTGATGGTTCTTGGGGTACCCAGGACTGCGAATCAACTTGTTAGCTCCTGCCTCCCGCATGAGGGATACTTGTTTGTACTTAACTGGATGTCAGCTCCCTGACACCACCAGCCTGTTTGCCCCACACACACTCTCTTCTCTGGGCTTTGCCAGCCCTTACTTTGCCTTGCAGGCTAACAGTAGGTGCACCCCAGTCTCCAAACCCCTTTGAAGCGTTCCCCTGTTAGTGTCCAGCCCCCTATCTGCTGAACACTCACATAAATACCAGATCTGCTGTCCCCAAGGGAACAGTGCACATACCAGTTGGTATGATTCAACTCAGGATCATCATCTTGCTTAATATAACAGCACTGAGATGTATTTATAGTGAAAACAAGGATTTATAGTGAAAACAAGGATAAGTATATTACTGAAGATTTAAGCTTTAAGAGATGGTGAGTAAGGGTAATGAAAACAAAAGGTTACATGTAAAACAAAATCGTAACACACTTTGTAGTAATTAAACTTAACTATTAGGTTAAACTTCATTAGGAGGTTCTCACCCAAAGCTTTACAATGTCTTCAACCACAGCTGGTTGTGATCCCATTTACTTCCTTGGTGCAGGATAAGGGGATGCCTTTTTTGCCTTCTGCATATTTCCCCAAAGTTCACTGTCTGTACTCAGACACAGTACAACCACCTGTTACTTGTTTTTCCTGTGTGCTCATACCTGTTGACTTCATACGTCTGACTTTGTACATAATTGTGCATCCGTTGTCTTAGCTTACATGCTGATAGAGAGAGGTGTGAATAAACATATTTTGTCTGACAAGAAACTTGTTTCTGCCTGTACTATGATACAGAAGCTACAAACATATTTTCAGTCTACATGCATAACTCCTCACATAGTATTTCTCAATAATAACAGTGACTTGTGTGACCCTGGGTTTCATTTGAGACCTCACATGACATTCTTTGGTGAATCAGAATGTACATAATCATAATACTCTCGCAATGCCCTTGCCAGTTGGCATTGAGGAGTTCTTGGGTCACAAAATGTTCATCTTGACATCAAATATCGTACTGGACTGCTATCAATGCCTTCTGTGGGAGTGTTTCTCCATTCGAGAATGTCTTGCCATATATTCTCTTTGCTTTTTGCCACTTTCTTTAACAGTCGTAGCAACTTTAACTGCCTAGTCAGCTTTGTCAGTGACTAGCTGTGGTATGGCAATTATAGGACAATGATGTGATCCCATTTCTGGATAAATTGCACAAACTTATTGTCAGGAGCCCAACAAGCCAGGGCCTAGGGCCAGAGCAGGAGCAAACCTGAGGCTAGGAGTAGCAGAGGAGTTCATAGCAGGTCCAGGCTAGAGTTGATACCAAGGGTCAGAGTCCAAGTCAGGAGGTGAAGTCCAAATCAAGCCAGGAATTCAAGAGTAAGGAGCTGTAATAGCCATGGCAGCTACAGAAGATCCACACGCTTACCTGAATACTTACTAGAATGCCCCTTGAGTTTATATAGGGCAGGGAGCAAATGAGGAGCTAAGGGCTGCTGTCTATCAAACTCTCGAGGCAGAACTTCTAGGGGTCTATATCTAGAGTGTGTCATGGGGAGTGATGTACAAGCCAGTTACAGCTGCTGCTGGGGGGCAGCCTGGAGAGGCCAGCTGCCTGGTACCTCTACTAAGCCCGGGTTCTAGACCCCTGGGACCTTACGTTTGCTGCAAGTCAGCTGTGGTCTATTGTCTGAAACTATACAGGGTGGGATGCCACGCCTGCTGAAATGCTTCATTACTTTGTCTATAAGGATAATAGTGCTTGACAGTTGAGCTAGTTCCCAGGAGTCTAGCTAGTAACCTAAGTAATAAGGTAGTTTGTGATCAAAGAGTCCATTATCACTTTGCTCTGTTCGGAATCCTGTGTATTTCCATTGTCCTTTTTTTTTTTTTTGCTGCTTGGCTTGCTTTTCCCCACTTGCATCACAATTGCTCACAGGTCTCAGTTGTCCTTGATCATGTTTGCCCAGTATATGGCATCTCTGTCTTTCTGGGTACAGGCTTCTATTCCAGAATGGCAATGATGTATTCTTGAGAGAGTTTCTGTTCTCAGTGATCTGAGTATTGGGATTCATCTGCTTTTCTATATCATGCTATTTTGTACATTCAGCTTGTCTTGATAGCGCCTGTATTTGAGAGGTATTGTCTTCCTTCCTCTCTTTTAAATGCTTCTTGGATGAAGCTGTTAAAATAAAAGCATTTCATAATCACTAAACGAGAGTAAAAATACATGGCTTTGCACGTATCTCCCAGTATTTTAACCACTTGCCAATAGACTTTCTTTTGGGGTCTAGGCTCCATTTTGAGTAACCCTATGGATTTTCCAGTTGAGACTGTTCAATGAATGCGAATGCTATGGCTAAATTTTTCAGCTCCATTGATGAAAATGAGAACTTGCTCCAGATTTCTAGTAGATTTAAATTAAAATGGCTCAATTCTAACTGCTCCATTTACATTATTGGCAAAGTGCATAGGAGCTTGTTTTAACCTCCGCTTCTTATTCTCAAGATTCCTTTCAAAATTTTAAAGACAGGCATTCATGGGGTTTAATGTTTCTTCCTGTTGAATCAGTATTCTGATCTCCAATGCACTGACATTGGGATTAATAATGAGGATACAGGCGGCACCACTTGGGCAGTATAATAAGAATTACATGGCATTGTCTCATATTTTTGGAGTTCTTGATTTCTGAAAGAGATCCCCCACATTCAAAGATTCCTCAGATAATTTTGTCTCAAGCCATCCAAATCCAATCTGTATTTTTTGTTGTCTTCTCTTCTATTATTTATAGAAACCCACCTATTAAGTCTATTAAGTTCATTTGCAGATGACTCCTACTCAGTCTGCTCAAATTTAAAATATTCTTGCATAATAATTCATTTAATAGCACACAAATACATTGTAGAACAATAAATTATTACAGTAAACTTTAAGAGACATCACAAACCAAAAGCTTCCAAATAAAATAAGGGGAACTCTGACAATACAGCATGTTTAACATACTTTCTTTTCCCATTTCCATAGTTGCATACATGCTTCTTATAGAATAAGTGTGTATTTATATTTTGGTAGCCTAATATTTAAAACTCATTAAGTCCTTTAGTTGATGAGGAACTGGAGAAGGATAGGTTTCAGGAGGGAGCTAGTTTGAGATAGCAAAGGCTTGGGAATACAAGCTGGGGCCAGGCTGCCATCACATAGACCTCAGCATGTAACACTGGCCTCTCATCATGCTTATTAAAGATCTTTCCTCAAACTCTGATGGCCAGTTGCATCACGTGTTGCTAATGAAGCAAATCACACATGGGTTATTTGGAATAATCTTTAAACATGCATGTAAACAACTTATTTCCCAAGACTGTTAAGATTGAACAGATAGCTGAATCATTTAAATAATGTTTTTAAGTTACACTTTATTTTTACTGAATTTTGGATACAACAGCAAACTTCAAATTGTTTTTTTTTAAACACCTACTCGTCAGTTATAATAAAAAATTCCATATTACAGTTACTGACCACTTCTGGATAAAATGCCTTTTTTTTTTTAAAGAACTCCATGATAGCAACAGTTCTGTAAAGCTTTTTTTCTGCCTGCAGAGGGAGCACTGGCCCTTGAAAACAGACTAGGATTTTGTAAAAAGGAAAACATATTTCTATTGGAGACAAGGTGTGTGCAGTAATATCTCTTATTGCAGTGGTTCTCAACCAGGGGTCTGGAGCCCCCTGGGAGGCTGTTAACACATTTCAGGGGGTCCACCAAGCAGGGCCGGCATTATACTCGCTGAGGCCCAAGGCAGAAAGCTGAAGCCCCACCACATGGGGCTAAATCCCAGAGCCCTATCACCCGGGGGTAAATCCGAAGCCTGAGCAATGTAGCTTTGCAGGGGGCCCCTTGGCATGGAGCCCAAAAGAATTGCCCTGCTTCACGCTGCTGCTGGTTTTTATATGCAGAAAACCAGTTATTGTGGCACAGGTGGGCTGTGGAGTTTTTACAGCATGTTGGGGGGAGGCCTCAGAAAGAAAAAGGTTGAGAACCCCTGTTTTATTGGACCAGATTCTGTTGGTGAAAGAGACAAGCTTTCAAGCTGAAACAGAGCTCTTCCTCAGGTCCAGGAAAGATACTTTGTGTGTCACAGCTAAATACAAGGTGGACAGGGCCGGCTCTAGGCACCAGCAAAACAAGCTGGTGCTTGGGGCGGCACATTTTTAGGGGCGGCATGGCCGGCGCCAGAATGCCGCCCCTAAAAATGTGCCCCGGCTGCCCTAGCTCACCTCCGCTGCTGCTGCCAGGGCGCGCAAAACAGGTGATTCGCGCGCCACTACTCGCCCTCCCTCCCAGGCTCTCAAGCCTCTCAAGCCTGGGAGGGAGGGGGAGCAGCGGCGCGCAAATCAGCTGTTTCGCGCGCCGCGGCGGCTCGGGGTCTCCCCCTCCCTCCCAGGCTCTCAAACCTGGGAGGGGGGAGATCCCGAGCGGCCGTTTCGCGCGCCGCTGCTCCCCCTCCGTCCCAGGCTTGAGAGCCTGGGAGGGAGGGGGAGAAGCGGCGCCCGCGCCGCGGCCACTCGGAGTCTCCCCCTCCCTCCCAGGTTCTCAAACCTGGGAGGGAGGGGGAGATCCTGAGCGGCCGCGGGGCGCGAAACAGCCGTTTTGCACGCCGCTGCTCCCCCTTCCTCCCAGACTTGAGAGCCTGGGAGGGAGGGGGAGACTCCGAGTGGCCACGGCGCGGGCGCTGCTTCTCCCCCTCCCTCCCTCCTAGGCTTGAGAGCCTGGGGGGAGGAGGCAGGGCTGGGGATTTGGGGAAGGGGCAGAGTTGAGGCGGGGCCCGGAGTGGGGTAATTAAAGAACGGGGGGGGGGGGGGCCAAAATTGTTTTTGCTTTGGGCGGCAAAAATCCTAGAAGGTGGAACAGATCTTTCAGCATAAGGAGTTAACAGGTTGTAAAAGAGTATTCAAGGTGAAGTGAGCAGCTCACACCTCTGCAGTCATCGACAAAGGAGGGAAGTGGGTTATACATTGTTATATTTTTAATACAACATGTAGTAAATGTTCCCTAATGTATTCCAAATGAATTATGTTGAGTAGGTTTTGTTTTTGTTTTTTTGCATGGCTAATATACTTTTACTGCAAAGGGCATTTACAAACATAGATACATTTGTGTGTGTGTCAGACAGTGAGCCAAGTATAAGTTGTACTCCTTTTTAACACCCACTAATACATAATTTGAAAGCAGCACTGTCTGCAAGATACAAGACAGTGGTTGCAACTGTGGATTGCAGAATGAGACTATGTGGGGAAGTTGACCAAAGAAAGGTGATTGTGGTGACCAGTGAAATGTGGGACAACAGTGGGAGGACTACTTGTGCTAGTTTTGTTAAATCAGGAGAATGGAGAACCTATCTAACAAGAACCTACTAAACAAGGTTCACTCGTTTAGCCTAGCAAAACAAAGGCTGAGAGGGGATATGATTGGAAGAAGAACAGCTTAAGAACTCAAATCATTAATAGAATGAATTAATGAAAACCTTGTCTTTGTTTCTGGGACCTTGAAGTGAAAAAACTCTCTAAGTTATATCTGCACCACTTATAGTGCAGGTAATATATATGGAAAAAGTATACATACCAGCAAATGTGATAGTCGAGGAAAATCCATCACTGTAACTTCATTACTGCTCAGTACATTAACACACTGTGGGGCTGCCAGGGTAAGTTTCCAGTCACACAGTAGCAAGTTCTTGTCCATATGACAGAAAACAGGTAGAGAGCTATTATTGTGAGCATTTAAAATTCTGCATCATTTCAGTTTATATATAGAACCTTGTTTGTGATACATAACTGGAATACTCATACTGGGGTAAAACCCGCCCTTTCCTCTGTGACTGCAGAAGAACTGGTTTCCTCAGTGGGCTACTTGAGTGTAAATGACAGAAGAATTTAGCCATGTAGTTGAAATTTAACTTATAATTCTGTTGATGGTAAATTAGTCAGTGAAAACATATTTTTGCCACTAAAATAAGCAGATACTACTTTGAATAGCTACAGCAAGCAGATCTGTTCCGGTAGAAGTTGCCATTTTTGGATGCACACTTTCCAAACTAGAATTACACTTTTATTCTGTTATGAAATATGAATGAATATATAAAACTTCCTTCCCCCCTAGACTTTCAGCTATGAAATGATGTTCTGAACAACAGAGAGAAGAGGGAATTGTTAAATGCAGCTTGGTTTGCAGTGACCTTTTCATCCATGGAATGCTGCAAATTACAAATTACAAGAGCATACATGCTTTCTCTGACTCACTATGTTTTTATTAGACATCTGGCTAGAGATTGTATCCCTCTTCAAACTAATTCAACATGGATTCTTGTTTCTACTGTTATTAATGTTAATTCTGTTTAGGACTCAGTGAGGAAAGTCACTGAAAAGCTCCAACAGATGGTACTTCAAACTTAGTAAGCAAAGCAACAATAGATGGATATGATTCTGCAGACCTCAGTGCTGCTTTTGTCTGAGCAAAGACTGCAGAAACACACTTCATATTTCATTGTATGAGAGAGCAGGTAATACAAAGTTAAGATAAAGACAATATTTTACAAAATAAATTGTTAAAATAAGCATGCATTAATATGTATATATGTTTAAGCGTTAAATTTAACAGAAAAGTATTAGAAAATACACTGTAGAAAGTGATCCTGTACTGTCAAGGGATAGACTGGATGGCCTAACAGATTTCATCTCTAACTTTTATGGCTTTAAGAATTGGATCTTTTGGGTTTTTTTTAATTTTTTTTTTAAATACACCTTATCCTACATCAGCAACAAAAGTGTCTGCTTTCTTCAGCATTCAAACGAGGACTGAGTACTTAGCTTAGGTCGGTATAATTTGTTACTCAGGGATGTGAGTAAGCCCCCCTCCCCCCCCGAGCAACATAAGTTATAACAACCTAGCGCCAGTGTGGACAACACTCTGTTGGTGGGAGAGCTTCTCCTGCTGACATAGCTACCGCCGTTTGCAGAGGCTGGAGTAATTAAGCTAACGGCAGAACTCTCTTCTGCCAGCTTACAGCCTCTGCGCTGGCAGCACTACAGTGGTGCAGCTGCATCGGTGCAGCTCAGTCTGCATCAACCTGGAGCTTGTGCTTTGAATTATTAATACCCTGGGAGCTCTGACTGAAAGATAATGTCCTCCATTCACACGACAGACTGCGCCATCCTATGATAAAACCCACAGGAGGCAGCCCAGAGAGAGAAACTCTTCAAGGTTCCTTCTTATAAAGTTTACCCTGAATCCTTCTGTGAAGGGGATGGTTTTGCTGCCTTCAGACACTGCAGATCCTACAATTAGGGTTGCTAAGGGTCTGGTTTTCGACTGGACTGCCCAATCAACAAGGGACTTGGTGCTGACCGGTCAATTAAAAGTCCAGTCAGTGGCAGGTGCAGATGGGCTAAGGCAGGCTCCTTGCCTGCCCTGGCTGCACGCAGCTCCTGGAAGCGGCCAGCATGTCCAGCTCCTAGACGCAGGGTGGCCAAGGAGGCGCCGTGTGCTGCCCCTGCCCCAAGCGCCAGCTGCGCAGCTCCCATTGGCCAGGAACCACAGCCAATGGGAGCTGCGGGGGCAGCACCTGTGGGCGAGGGCAGCGTGCAGAGCCCCCTGGCTGCCCCTTCGCCTAGTGGCTGCAGGGACATACCAGACACCTCTGGGAGCTGACTGAGGTAAGCGCCGCCTGAAGTCCGCACCCCGAATGCCCTCCCGCACCCCAACCCCCTGCCCCAGCCCTGAGCCCCCTCCTGCACCAAAACTCCCTCCTGGAGCCTGCACCCCACATCCCCTTCCACACCCCAAGCCCCTCAGCCCCACCCCAGAGCCCACACGCCCGACAGAGCTCACTCCCCCCCCATACCACAACCCTCTGCCACAGCCCTGAGCCCCCTTCTGCACCCAACCTCCTTCCCAGAGCCCGCACCCGGTCCCACACTCTGAACCCCTCAGCCCCAGGTTGGAGCCCTCTCCTGCACCCCAAACCCCTCATCCACGGCCCCAGCCCGCACCCAAAGTTGGAGCCCTCACCCCCTCCCGCACTGCAAAATCCTGCCCCAGCCTGGTGAAAATGAGCGAGTGAGTGACGGTAGAGGAGAGTGATGGAGGGAGCGGTGATGTAGTGAGCGGGGGGCGGGGGGGGGTAAAGCCTCATAGAAGGGGCCGGGCAGGGGTCTTCTGCAATCAGAAAGTTGGCAACCCTACCTACAAGATCCACGGTCTCTGTACAGAGACTCTGACTGCACCAGCTGTCACCCCATGCAGGGTTTTCCCTGACTCCCCAGCAGTGTCATAGGAGCAGCACTGCAAGATTCTTCCACCACATGGTACCTTCTCTCTGGATTGCCCCCAAATGGAACCCACTGTGCAGAGAGTAGGCTAGTACTTCTCCTGAGTTCTGGTTGGGGGAAGGGTTGAAACCTCTCTGCATGTGGAGGTAAGGAGGATAATGCAGCCATAGTGATGAGAGAGTGTAAGAATGGCAGGTATTTCTATACACTGATTCTAAAGTTAATTTCCAATTACATTTTATATACATGGGCTCTGTTTCATGTACTGCACACCAAGTAATAAGATAAAAGGGCTCTTTGCTTGTAAAACTAAACTGGTTCTTTATTAAGAGAACTATTTACAGAGCCATTGCAACTGCAGCTACTATTCTAGGCGTGTGCACACAGACTAATTTCCTGATGCCTCCTGCAAGCTGAGCACTTTCCTCCAAGTTGAATTCAGATTGCTATTGGTTTGATCACATCCCAAAGATCACTGCATGTGGGTCTCCCTGTCTGCATGAAAAGAAGTAGGCCAATTGCCTCCCCAGCAGCATCCTTTCCTTCCCCTGGAACCCTGCAGTATTCTCCTTGGATCCAGGGATCTGCTTTGGTTGCCCCCCCACACACACCCCACCCCTCCCTACAGGAGATTTCCAAGGAAAGATAATACAACCTTAGGGCCATAAGCCCCTCCACTGTGGAGGGCATCCCCCTTAAGGGGGACCTTGGAGCAAGGCTTGCAGGAAAAAAAGGTTGGCATAGAGGAACAGGACATTCCACTGGATGGTTTCGGGTTATGGGCAGTGGGGCAAATCTTCCTCTCCATGGCAAAGAACTAAAAAAAAAAAAATGGAGCCAATTTCCAAAGTTGCTGAGTATCCACAGTACTCATTGAAGTTAATGGGAGCCAAGGGTGCTGAGTAGCTCTGAAAATCAAGCCCTAGGTAAATAATTAAGATATGATAAATAATCATTGCAATCTTTATTTAGACTTGTAACTTACTTTCTGGGACATGATTCTATAAAACTGCTTTGTGTGCTAGCCCTCAGCTACATCAGGGTTTTGTTCTTGTTCCAAAAAAGTAATGTCTGAATGCTTTTAGTTACCAAAACAATCAATGGGGGAAAAAATTATAATACAAAAGGAAAGTTGCTCAGAAGCTTTAATCACCTGTATTTTTTTCAAAGACTATTAATAAAAGATTTGAGAAAACCTTCAACTTATACTGTGTGCTGGAGAAGCAATTATAGGACATTGCTACATCTTAAATGTTTAATAGAAACTTTGAGTGTAGCTCTTTAATTTCTGGAATCATGATGGAATGCAAACTACAACCAGGATGAATTCTATTTTCTTTTGGGAACATGTACAAGTTATCATATTACAGCCAATACATTTTACCTAGCAAGGCTGTCTCTATTCAGACATCCATACCTCTGTTTATTTTCTTTCCTACTCAGTCTTCCTCTTTCTGCTTTTTTTACCCTTTCTTCCTACTGCTCTCTTACTTAACTGTCTGTAACACCCAAAGCAAGTCAGAATAGAGTCAATAATGTATCTATTGTGTTAGTCAGTTATTTTTTGAAAATATGTATAATATTCTTTATCCTACTTAAGAGAGGGATTTTTTTTTTAATGCTTACAATCAGCGATGGTTAGTGCACCTGTTGTGTTAACTGGTTAGAATTAAGTTTTAAAAATCATGAAGAGCGAATTGTCACGGATCCACAGGCTCAGTGCTACGCCCCCAGCTTTGGCACAGTCTGTAGGAGAAACCCCTTTAGTGTGCCAGACCCCCCAAGAGGTCTCACTCTTCCTGTTCAGGGTAGGCCACACAGCCTCACCGCTTCCTTAGACTAAACCTCTCGGGCTTCAGCAGTCCTGCTTCACATTTTGAGCTCTATTCAGCAAGTCTAACTGAGACAGACCCCTGGTAGAGACTTGTACACACTTCCGGGATTAATGCACCTCCCCAAGCATTTGCGGTGACATTCAATCAGCATTGTGAAAACAGTAGTGTTTATTAGTCGACTGGAACACAGGATAGTAAGTCCTTACGTTAACATAGAGAACGGAAGGTTAAAGCACAGCCCAAGTCCATTCTGATTAGCCAGAGCCCAGCTAAGTTGTAGTGAATGCCATTTTTCAAACTGGAATCTGACGAAGGAGACAGGTCACAGCCCTAACTCCTTCCCAGCAGCCAATTCTTATTCCCCGCACCTCACACCACCCCAGTCCATTGTTCTCGAGCTGGAAAATGTTGCTCAGTTTCCCTGCAGAGAGTTAGGGAAATGCATCTCCCTCTGGGTCATTGGTTGCTAGGTGTCAATGTCCCGGTGACTGGCTTTGTCATTGTCTTCACAGATCCTCCATTGATATGGGGTCAGCCTCAGCCAGTCTGTGACACTCCTGCTGGCCGTCTTGGGGTTTAGCTCTGCCAATGGGTGCCCCTCTTCTGATGGTGCCTCTTTTGCCGTTGTGTCCACTTGCAGACCCATATCACTCCAAGAACTGTAGCATTCTCTTCATGACTCGGCCCTCTGTCCGGGTCACCATTTGCATTTCCCCCTTCTGGAGGGTGGTCATCACTGTCCAATAATTAGGCCACTTCCCCGGTGCCGAATGGGGGGGAACCTGGGCCCGCCTGCTATGCCAGGCCCCAACCCAGGGACCCTGTAGATAGCAGCCTCCTGCTGCGCCTCTTTAACTTCTGGCAATGCTGCTACAATTTCCTGGGTCACTTATTCATGACCCCAGCACCTTCTTCATCCTCATCTCAGTCCCAGCAACCATCCATGAGTACCCCTTGCTCCCCCAGTCCCTGCCAGCAGCTACCCTGTCCAAGGTACACCAGCTCTCTCAGCCTGCCAGACACAATCCGAGCTCCCAGCCACCCACTGACTGACTGGCCCTGCAGCTCCTTTTATATGAGCCCACTGGGCCCTGATTGGCTGCTCCTTGCAGCCTCTCTCCCATTGACTGTTTCTCTTGTAGCCTCCCTAGGCCTCTTGGAGGACTCACCTCCACTGCTCCACTCTAGGACAGGGCATGGCCAATCCCCTCTACCACCTCTACACAGTCCTTTTTTCAATAACCAATCCCAGCTCAGACAGTGAGGCAACATTCATATCAATGTCTCTTAGCCTGCCCTGAAAGCAAATGTCCTCCCCCTGCCCCACTGAGTAACCATGCAAAACAAAGGGGAAACTGAGGAACACCTAAGGGTCATAAAAATATTACAGAAAATTCCCACTTCATCACATAAGTGTCTAGTATTTGCTTTCCTTTTCCAAAGACAGGAAAGAATTTTGCATTTTTGTGTGATATGAGGCTGCAATAGATCTTGGCATTAAATTAAAGAACTCATGCTGATCTTCAAAGGAGGAATTGTTGATTTCCTAGCACAATGAGGCCCTCACATGGTCCAGGCCTCTGGCTGCTACAACAATGTAAAATGTTTATTGCAAATGTCTCATTAGGCATGTTCACTGTTTGATATTCCACATAGATTGGTCATTTGGATAGAATGATCAAAACAGGATTCCTCAAAGCTACCCTTATAATAGGATTCCACTTGTAAGTATAAACACGGACTCTAGAATAAGTAAACATATTTGCACTGTAATTTTTGCATCTATGTCTATAAGATGAAAAAACATCAATTAAAATTACGGCTGTCAATTAATCGCAGTTAACTCACGTGATTAACTCAAAAAAATTCATTTCAGTTAAAAAAATCACGCTTAATCACAGATTTAATTGCACTGCTAAACAATAGAATACCAATTGAAATTTATAAAATATTTTTGGATGTTTTTCTACATTTTCAAATATATTGATTTAAATTACAACAAAGAATACAAAGTGTACAGTGCTCACTTTATATTATTATTTTTATTCCATGTATTTGCACTTTAAAAGTGATAAAGGAAATGGTATTTTTCAATTTACCTCATACAAGTACTGTAGTGCGATCTCTTTATCGTGAAAGTGCAATTTATAAATGTAGATTTTTTTTTTTGTTACATACCTGCACTCAAAAACAAAACAATGCAAAACTTTAGAGCCTACAATTCCACTCAGTCCTACTTCTTGTTCAGCCAATCAAATTTGTTTACATTTACGGGAGATAATGCTTCCCACCTCTTGTTTACAGTGTCACCTGAAAGTGAGAACAGGCATTCACATGGCACTTTTGTAGCAGGCATTGCAAGGTATTTACGTGCCAGATATGCTAAACATTCATATGCCCCTGCATGCTTCAAACACCATTCCAGAGGATATGCTTTCATGCTGATGATGCTCGTTAACAAAATCATGCATTAATTAAATTTGTGACTGAACTCCTTGGGGGAGAATTGTATGTCTCCTGCTCTGTGTTACCCGCATTTTGCCATATATTACGTGTTATAGCAGTCTCAGATGATGACCCAGCACATGTTGTTCATTTCAAGAACACTGTCACTGCAGATCTGACAAAACGCAAAGAAGATACCAATGTGAGATTTCTAAAGATAGATACAGCACTTGACCCAAGGTTTAAAAATCCGAAATGCCTTCCAAAATCTGAGGGACGAAATGTGGAGCATGCTTTCAGAAGCCTTAAAAGAGCAAAACTCTGATGCGGAAGCCACAGAACCTGAACCACCCCCGCCCCGCCCTCCCCCCCCCCAAAAAAAGAAAATCAACCTTCTGCTGGTGGCACCTGACTCAGATGATGAAAATGAACATGCGCTGGTCCATCCTACCTTGGATCGTTGTTGAGCAGAAACCGTCATCAGCGTGGATGCATGTCCTCTGAATGGTGGTTGAAGCATGAAGGAGCACACGAATGTTTAGCGTATCTGGCACATAAATACTCTGCAATGCCTGCTACAAAAGTGCCATGTGAACACCTGTTCTCACTTTCAGGTGACATTGTAAACAAGAAGCAGGCAGCATTATCTCCCATAAATGTAAACAAACTTGTTTGTCTGAGCGATTGGCTGAACAAGAAGTAGGACTGGGTGGACTTGTAGGCTCTAAAGTTTTGCATTGTTTTATTTTTGAGTGCAGTTATTTTTTGTACATAATTCTACATTTGTAAGTTCAACTTTTGTGACAGAGATTGCACTACAGTACTTGAAAAATACTATTTCTTTTGTTTTTTACAGAGCAAATATGTGTAATAAAAATAAATATAAACTAAGCACTGTACACTCTGTATTCTGTGTAATTGAAATCAATATTTGAAAATGTAGAAAACATGCAAAATTATTTAAATAAATGGTATTCTATTATTAAACAGCACAATTAATTGCATGATTAATCACAATTAATTTTTAAATCACATGATTAATCACAATTAATTTTTTTAATCGCTTGACAGCCCTAATTAAAAGTAAACATTAAAAACAAAAGTGTGAGGAAACCAATCCTGAATGAATCTACTCTCACATACTGTATCCCATGAAGATGTATTTGCCAAATATCTTGAAAAATCTGCCATTGCCCTCACACACATAAGTACAACTATTTATAGACAGTTCATAATTCTTTTTTTGACATGATTCCACTGTCAGGAAGTTACTTTTACTTCACTTTTCAATTGTGTCTACCAAAATATTTTCTTAATATAGTCCTTTTGGCATTTGGCCATCTTATTTTATTTATACTTCTCAGAGTTAGCTTAATTTGGGAGTCTGGATTATTTTTTTGGAAAGACCTTGGATAAGACAGATGCAAAACATGATCAACTGTATATGAGTACAAACTTCACCATCAGAAATCACTTTTTAAAAAATTGATTAAGCTTAGGTTTGAATTTCTATACTTGCACATAGACCCACTGTGGAGTTTTCTTTGTTTCTTTTTTTAACAATCATGTGTCAAAATACATTTTGTACTGCTTCCCTCAACAAGAGTGAAATAGACTATGTCATCCATGTCAGTATCCAACCTGGTTTCTTGCAAATGATAAACAACTGTATTGGCCATTAAACTCCAGTGCTCAGTGCCAGAACTGAAAGCCCTCCTTGACTTTCTGTCACCAGTTACACTCTGATGCTTATGGTCCTATAGTACTGACCCTTGCAGCAGCCAAATAAGCAAGGTAAGCAGGCTGATGCCCATTTACAAAACATCTCTGGCTTCCACTTTCAACTTTCCTGCTCACAACTGTATCAGTAAAGTGAAAGACAGTGAACTTCTCCCTGACATTCAGGAAGGAATGGGCTAAGGAATATTACCTCAGTGCTAGGAAGCTGAGGAAGAGGAAGAAGGTGGAGAAGAGAGACAAAGTTGGATGGAAGTGGCAGAAGTGAAGGAGCTAGGGAAGAAAGGCGGGGGAAAGAAAAATAGCTGGGATAGCCCAGGGAGAAGAACAAGATTTGTTAAAAAGGACATAAAACAAATACTAACTTGCTCTGGGACAACAATAAAAGATTTGCACTTTTCTTGGGGGAAGAATCCTTGTTTCTGTCTATTACCCATGAAATACTACAATCTTAGGAACTATTTTTTGAGGAATCTCTTACTATTATTGCCCGGTTGTCACTGTTTTGAATAATACATAACATGAACATTATATATACTAATAATCAATTGATTTTTTTTTTTAAAATAGTCTTGTAGTCTCTCTCTCTCCCTGGGTTCTCATGCTGGTTGCTAAAACACAAACACCAACCCTGTTTAACATCCACTCAGTTATTTTACTGCCAAAGAGTCCTTTCCTAGATTCATGCATCATGTAAAAGGACAACTCTTTTTTGTTCTTAGTGCTCCTCCATAAATTATTTGCAGACTACAAAGACTTCCCATTTGTTAATTCTGAACATCGTGCTCAGTAATTATCTTTTCCTAACATTGGTCATTTGTTTTCCTTCTGTTCAGACCCATGTAGAATTACTTGGGAAACTGAATCCCGCTACAATCCAGCAAAGCAGGAAATTACCCTGAATAATGTACTCCTGTGAGTTGAGGAGTTTTCTATTTAACATATAGCATTAACATAGCCATCAGACATGTTCTGTATACTTTTTAAAACATTTAAATCATTTCTTTAATGAAGTGAGTATAGAAGGAGTGTCAGAAACTCATGCCATATATTGCAGGTCTTCCATTTTACAAGCAGAGAGACAGATCCTGCAATTATTTATATATTTGCTTAACTGCATTCAATATTTTCATGAATAAAATGGGGTGATCCATACGAGTAAAAATAAATACATGCTTAAATATTTGCAGTGTGCTACCACAGTATAAATGTTAAATAATATTTAAGGGTAGATAATGGTACACTCTTATGCCCCCACATGTATAAGGATTATAGTGATAAAATCCTTCAATGGATTAGGGCCATGGGGAATACAAGTAAAGGAATAATGTATTTTATACCATTATATCTAGCCAAGGATTCCATGTTTTTAATGTCTTACTGTTTCTTCAGTCTACAAACAGTTCTTCACTGATGGCACACTGTGAAACTTCTAAAATCTGTTAGTTGACCATTCAAACATCTTTGAGTTTTTATTGCCATATGATACTTAAAATTGCCGAAGAAAAAAAGAATGCACAGAATATGTTTGTGAAAAGATGTAAGATCCATATTCAGGGGGATCCAGTGGAGAATTTTTATAATGTGTCAACCGTTCATTCACAGATTTTCCCACAACTTCATATCATGTGTATTAAGTCAGCATTTTCTTCATTACACTTTAAGCATTTATTTAACTCTGATGTTTGTTTCAGATTTTTGGAGGGTCCAATAAAGATCACAAATCAAGAAGTTGTACTCTAAAGTTTCTATTTGTTATGTTTCATGATAATGTTCAAGAATTCTCCCTTTTTCCCAATACCATAGAAGTTCCTAGATACGTTCTTCATATAATTCTTGTAGTTCCATCTTTTTAAAATCCATTACATATATAATTGTATTCTAAGTCCAAGTAATAACTTCACCTGCATCAGGTACTTTTAGCTTAAGGAATATGATCCCATTAGTTAAGGGTACATTGTTCAGATCTCTATGGATGGAAATGCCCAATGCCAGATTTGTAGGTAATGATAAAGGCTTGTATTATCAAGAGAAAATTGAGTCTACAGTTGCTAAAAGAATTTTAATCAGGGCCGGATTTAGGGGCAGGTGACCCAGGTGAATGCCTAGGGTGCTGGGCTCAGGGAACACCGGGCTCAGGGTGCTGTTTTTCTTGTTAGCAACAAAAGGGAAAATAAAATGTTTGAAGTAAAATGTTTCAGGAATTCCATATGTGGATTCATTTTTCACTAACCTCCTAGAATGTTCTGGACCTTTGTAGAATCTCTTGGAACCTTCCAGACTTTCTGAGAACTACATTTTCCTTGAACCTCCTAGAATATTTTCAGCCAGGCCCTCATGGATATATAAGGGGCAGGGTGTTGCCAGTTAGCCAGTGAGCTATAAGAACAAAGTGAAGTGAGAGCCCAGTTGCGATATTGTGAACCTTGTTTTATTGTGTAATTGTGGAAGCTGACTTGTGTTTTAAGACTTGAAGAGTGTAAGTAGTGACTAATAAAGGACATATATAATGATGTCATGCATGAGGACCTATGTCAAGTAGTTCGTAAAGAAGCTATGGACAATTACTGCAGCAAAACAATTCAAAATGAATTGATTGACCTTATGGCAAGGAAGGTGCTTGATAACATATTGAGGCAGCTCGGCAAACCGAAGTACTACATCATAATAATGAATTGTACTCCTGACATTAGTCACAGTGAAAAGATGTCATTTACAGTAAGATTTGTGAAGATGATTGTATCCAAGTAAAGGAACACTTTATCTGTTTCTGGTCGGTGGACAACTCTACTGGAAAAGGCCTAACAGAACTGTTTATGAATGTTTTGAATGAGAATAAAATAAAGCTCCAGGACTGCCACGACCAAGGCTATGACAACAGTGTGAACATGAAGGAAAGAAACACTGGCATCCAGGCAAGGATCCTTGCGCTGAATCCAAGAGATTTCTTGGTACCTTGTGATTGCCATTTCCTCAGCCTGGTTGTGTCAGATGCAGCAGAATCTTCTTTAGATTCATTATCTCTCTCCGAAGTACTGCAAAGGACATACATCCTGTTTTCAGCCTCAACTATCAGGTGGATGATTCTCACAGGCAACGTTACAAATCTGACTGTGAAGCCGCTAAGTGACACTTTCTGGGAAAGCCACGTTGACAGTGCAAGGCCAGTGAGGTACCAAGTAACTGAGGTTTACGAAGCCCTGATGGAACTGGCGCAGTCGAGTAAAACTAAGGCCAGAATCCAACACGAGACACAAAGCTTGGCAAACCAGATCACTGACTTCAAATTTCTGGTCTCATTTGTGGTTTGGCATGATTTCTTTTCCCAAGGATACGTTATAAGGAAGGCAATACAAACTCAGTCAATGGACATCCTAACTGCTGCTACTATGATGAGAAGCTGCCTTGATTTCGTTGTGGCCTACAGAGACGACTGATTTGAAGATGACATCACTGCTACCAAAGAAATGGAAGAAAACTTAGGAGTTGAGCCTGTCTTCAAGGAAACTCATATTCATCGGTTATGAGGGCAGAGATGAGGTGATAGGAAGCTTGGAAGAAAAATTCAAGAGGAAGCTTTTTTGCTCACTTGTTGATACTGCTTGAGTGTCCACCAAAGAAAGGTTTGGACAAATGAAGCACCACAAGTCCTGGAGGGGAGGTTGTATGACCTTAGTAAGCTGCCGTTGGACAGGAAAACACTCTTGAACAATTGTACGGACCTTCACTGGATGCTGACACATGGAGAATGTTTGGACGTCAGTGATAAATTGCAAAAGAGAGTCCTGTGGCACCTTTAAGACTAACAGATAAATTGGACAACATAAATCACATTTTGCAACACGGGATGCACTTTCCATGCCAAGTTCTCCAATTCATTCATGATGCAGAGCTGAAGGATATTCCTAATGTGTGGATAGCTTTGAGGATTCTGCTCATGCTGCTGGTCACAGTTGTGAGTGGTAAGTGCAGCTTTTCAAACCTCAGGCTCATTAAAACATATTTTTGATCAACCATGGCTGACGAGAGACTGACGTTACTTGCTATTTTATCACTTGAAAATGCCATTGGCCAGTCTTTGGATCTCTCTGACGCTGTCCTTCAGTTTGTGAGGGTACCCCCCACACACTTGATCCTCTCCGCACCCTCCCCAAGGCCCACCTCTGGCTGCTGCTTGCTCCTCTCCAACCCATCCCCAGAGATCTCCCCACCCACCACTTGCTCCTCTCTGCCACCTCCCCTGAGGTCCCCATGCCTGCCACTTGATCCTCTCCGCCAAAGGCGGCGGCTGACTGACACACCTACGGAAGGGTGACCCACACCACATCTATGTAATTTTCCCCCTGCATGGCCAGCCTTTTTTAGGGAGGCTTAGCATCCTCTCTGCTTATACGTGCTGACCATGCAATAGGGGCTACTCTACCCCCATGTTAGTCAGGCAGGATGCTACTGTTTGACGCCCCTCACCACCACTTTGGATGGGAGAACTGAGCCACCTGGGTAGAAGTTCCAGCTACCTGCCTCCCACCCAACCCCACTCCCTTCAGAGAAAGGTACGGGGAATAAGAACCATAGGGGAGGCATTTTTTGGTGTGAATGGACAGTAAAGGGAGACTTGAGTAAAACAGCGGAGGAGACGCTGAGAGAAAAGGGGCTAGGTAGGGGAGAAGAACAGGAGGAAGGACCCTTGGGGGACATTGATGGCTAGAGGGAAGGAATCTGGTAGAAGAGAGGGGAATCTTGGGGAGGCAGGCACAGTGGTCAGCTTGGGTTTTGAGGATACTAGGGATGGGAAAGTTACAGGAGGAGATGAGAGGGGGCTCATAAATTCAGGCAGAGACACAGGTAAAGAGGGACCTTTGGGGAAGGAAGATCAGAGACAGGAAGAAATATTGTGTTGAGAGGCATCTTTGAGAGCTGGAGTAAATACAAAAGGAGACCTTAGGGATGGGGACCAGGATACAGATACAGAATCCAGAGGAGGGGGAATTAGGTACTATGGGGAAATGATGTAGAGGGAGATGCTGAGACTTAGGCAATTTGGAGAGGGGGAGGCAGAGATGATGGAGATCTAAAAGAAGAGGGAGACAAGAGGGTTGAAGAAATGGGGGGATGGAGAATGGGAGCTGGATCTAAAAGAAGCAGAGAGAAGAGGGATGAAGATGGGGGAATATGTGGGGCTTGTGGAGAAGGAACTTATATTGCTGGGAATGCCATGGAGATATTGCATGATATTGCAGGGGAGGAGATTTGTCTTCTCTCCCTAGTTTTGTAGGCAAAATTACTCCACGGTTCACAACATGTTTATTTCAATGAGCACAATATACATCCATTATCTGTTCCATGAGCATGAATCAAATATACTTGCAGTTTATACTGCTCTCACAGGCATTGGTCACCCAAACTCTATGGTGTCCCAAGGTAAAAGCCTCCTAATATGGCCACATATTAGCAGGTCACATGAGGGATCAAAGTTCTCTTGGAGATCTAAGACTCACTTATGTTTCTTGAGAGACTGAGTTGTGCTGGGAAGTGGGAGGAAATGCAGCACTCCAGCGGGACACTGAAAGGCATCATGTATATGAGGAAGTACACCTTGCAGAACTTGTGTAATAGGTGTAGCCTGCCCGGCACTCCCTTTAGGGCAGTCTGTGGATGTAAAGCCCTGCCCATGTCCCACCCAGACACACATGTCTTGGGGCTGCTACTGATTCCAGCAGTGGGAGTTGACCTGTTAACACCAGCTAATGGCTCACTATGGAAGTTCACTGGAAGAGGAAATAAAGGCTCCTTGTGTACTCCACCCCTAGCGTACTCAAACTAATTAGTGTCATTCATTAACTATACGATAAATGCGACATTTCCTCTTGTAAACTAGCTTGGGCAGCCTTATCTATTCTAAAGCCTCTATGTAACTTGGTGCAATTGATGATAAATGTACGACTGGGATAGCTCTTTAATTCTAAGCCCTGTGTATTCAGCGGCTTATCTCTTTCTGCAAAAAAAAAAAAAAAAAAAAAAAATACTCCTTGGTCTGGGATTTCTCTTGGCGGTTCTCAGCCTAGTTATGAATTTGTTTGGGGAGGGGGACATTTAGCCACTACTGAGTGATATAAGCTCAACAAGACTGTACTTTTCTATTTAAAAAAAAGTTTATTCCCTCCTGTGTTTTGTTTGTTTTGTGAGTGGTTGTCCCCAAAACAGTCAAATGACTCAGGTATGTTTTCCTTAATGTGATGTGTGCCCTGTGCTTAGAAATGTGATTTGTTAAGTTTAACAAAAGCTAACAAATAAACAAATGAAATTAACATATTGTGTGCATGCTGCATGTTTTTTCTTACCGATTTGACAGTATTGAATACAGGTATCCAAATATACACACATGAAAGTGTGCATATGAGTATGTCCAAATTAAAAGAAGTATAAGCCATGGATTCTCAAACGCTTTCATAATGTGAACAATTCTCTAAATGCAGAGAGAGTCTCAGTGATCCCTGATCTTCTCATTTAAGTTTGCATGGACCACCTATCCCCCCATTCATGCTCATATAACATCCCTGTAATAATATAGCAGTTGTTCACATGAAAAACAATGTTAGGAAAACATGTCTTGTATTTGTAATTGTCTCAATGCAATTTAGCCCCTCAAAACAGCGGAAAGGAGACAGCACCATATGATGAGCCAGATCACCACAGTTAAGAAAACACTGGTAAGTCTTTTAAGATAAGACAGATACTCCTCTGCAATAGTAAGTTGACATACCTCTCAATCATACAAGCAGCATTAATAGTTTTTTGCATTTAACTATTTATAGATTTCTTTATGCTAGATAAGTACTGTGTCAGGGTGTGAACCGGGTAAGGCTGAAACAATCTTCCTGCTTCTAAAATTACACAGTTTTCCTGCTAAGCCTACGGTGGCTGGGAATTCATTTACCAGTTCCTTATTTTGGCTTAAGTTCAAACTTTTTGAAGAAAAAAAAAAAAGCTTTAGGTGAGTGGGAAGGAGGAATAATGCATAGAACAAATATTGCCCCATCCAGTGTTTTCTTCTTTTTATGTAAAATAATAGAAGTCAAGTAAACTTAAAGATTAAGTTCATTAAACAAATTATTTGTGTTTTTGGTGTCATATAAAACCTGATTCAACTCACATTAAAGTCTTTCCATTGACCTTAATGGGAATTGGGTTGAGTCCGTAGAGAAGAATTGGATAAATCCCCAAATAATGAGTATGAAGAAACAAATAGTAACTTCATGGGAATAAATTCATTATTGCTACAATCAGGATTCAAGAAGGATGTTCAGTATCTGATTTTCCTTTTGAGGGGAATGAGCCTTCAGGGTGACCTTTTTACATCATCTTCTCTAGCTGAAAATGATGTACTTTCTCATTTCTTTATAGCAGGCATTTATCCACTCTGACCACCATGCTGCTGACCGGGCAAGTATTTTAACCTTGTTATGCTATTAAGTACTGTTGTCACCCATCTTTAAAATGAGGATATACTGGCCCGATAACATACTGGATACACTGAGTGATGATGCCAGTTCTGCTTCTATTTGTTAAAGACAGGAATGTCATTGCCATTGGAAATTAATTAAATCTTAATAGGGAAAATGACTTCTCTATGTCTGATATGAATATGGGGGAAGAATGTAGACTAATAGTTTGATTATTTAAAAGAAAACTCTCTTCTTTTGCCTGTTTGGTAATGTATGCCTCTGTTGGGGGTGGCAGGAAAATTTCTGTTCAAGGCTGTATTCATTGCTGAGCTCCTCTTAATAACGAGAACAAATACATTAGGAAATATTGTTCGGGTAATTAGTAAAAAGCTCTTCACTATTCTGATCACAGGTCTGCCTTACTTCAGTCTCAAGTAACAACTTCCCATCTTTTTCCACATAAAAATCAAGCCTCTACTTATCTTCACAGAATGCCATTCTTCTGGCTTTGCCTGCATCTCATCTCCTACAGCAAATCCCTCATCCTTATCTTATACACCCAGCAACACTCCTAGACCCTGCACAAGCTTCTATCCATATTACATATTTGTATTAAGGTTGTGCCTAGGAGGCCCGAGAAAATAGAGGTGCCATTGTGTTAGGTGACCTACAGTAAAATAGTCCCTGCTCCAAAGAGGTGATCATGTTAGCTTATGACAAGATTTAATAGGTGGGTGAAACAAAGAGGGAAAGTATGGAGTGAGAGTAATGCAACATGCTTTAGGATAGATGAGGCATGAGCACAGTTGGTAGTGTGTCACGTTTTGGGGTGCAACCCAGACCAGTGAGGGCCTGTGTCACCACCTGCCCTGCAACTCTGTGTGCCTTAAATGCTATGCTTCTGTGGCTCATAGTCCTGACACCAACAGCCAGCCTTACAAGCATGCAGGTCACACCCTGACTTCCACCACCCAGTTACTTTTTGTGGAGTGACCCCAACACCCCCAGTTCCAAACATCCCCCAAACTGTCTGTCTCTGTAGTATCCACCCCTTTCCTGGAACACTCACAGAAGTTAAGTTTATTGCTCCTTTAAATCATAGAATATCAGAGTTGGAAGGGACCTCAGGAGGTCATCTAGTCCAATCCCCTGGCCCAAACCAGGACCAATCCCCAACTTAATCATCCCAGCCAAGGCTTTTTCAAGCCGGGCCTTAAAAACCTCTAAGGAAGGAGATTCCACCACCTCCCTAGGTAACCCATTCCAGTGCTTCACCACACTCGAAGTGAAATTTTTTTTTCCTAATATCCAACCTAAACCTCCCCCACTGCAACTTGAGACCATTACTCCTTGTTCTGTCATCTGGTACCACTGAGAACAGTCTAGATCCATCCTCTTTGGAACCCCCTTTCAGGTAGTTGAAAGCAGCTATCAAATCCCCCCTCATTCTTCTCTTCTGCAGACTAAATAATCCCAGTTCCCTCAGCCTCTCCTCATAAATCATGTGCTCCAGCCCCCTAATCATTTTTGTTGCCCTCCGCTGGACTTTTTCCAATTTTTCCACATCCTTCTTGTAGTGTGGGGCCCAAAACTGGACACAGTACTCCAGATGAGGCCTCACCAATGCCAAATAGAGGGGAATGATCACATCCCTCAATCTGCTAGCAATGCTCCTACTTATATAGCCCAAAATGCCGTTAGCCGTCTTGGCAACAAGGGCACACTGACTCATATCCAGCTTCCCGTCAACAGTAACCCCCAGGTCCTTTTCTGCAGAACTGCTGCTTAGTCACTCAGTCCCTAGTCTGTAGCAGTGCATGGGATTCTTCCATCCTAAGTGCAGGACTCTGCACTTGTCCTTGTTGATCCTCATCAGATTTCTTTTGGCCCAATCCTCTAATTTGTCTAGATCCCTCTGTATCCTATCCCTACCCTCCAACGAATCTACCACTCCTCCCAGTTTATTGTCATCTGCAAACTTGCTGAGAGTGCAATCCATGCCATCCTCCAGATCATTAATGAAGATATTGAACAAAACCAGCCCCAGGACCGACCCTTGGGACACTCCGCTTGATACCGGCTGCCAACTAGACATGAAGCCATTGATCATTGAGCCCGACGATCTAGCCAGCTTTCTATCCACCGTATATTCCATTCATCCAGCCCATACTTCTTTAACTTGCTGGCAAGAATACTATGGGAGACCGTATCGAAAGCTTTGCTAAAGTCAACCAATAACACGTCCACTGCTTTCCCCTCATCCACAGAGCCAGTTATCTCATCATAGAAGGCAATTAGGTTAGTCTTGCATGACTTGCCCTTGGTGAATCCATGCTGTCTGTTCCTGATCACTTTTCTCTCCTCAAAGTGCTTCAAAATTGATTCCTTGAGGACCTGCTCCATGATTTTTCCAGGGACTGAGGTGAGGCTGACTGGCCTGTAGTTCCCCGGATCCTCCTCCTTCGCTTTTTTAAAGATGAGTACTACATTAGCCTTTTTCCCGTCATCTGGGACCTCCCCTGATCGCCATGAGTTTTCAAAGATAATGGCCAATGACTCTGCAATCACATTAGCCAACTCCTTTAGCACCCTCGGATGCAGTGCCTCTGGTCCCATGGACTTGTGCTCGTCCAGCTTTTCTAAATAGTCCTGAACCACTTCTTTCTCCACAGAGGGCTGGTCACCTCCTCCCCATACTGTGCTGCCCAGTGCAGTAGTCTGGGAGCTGACCTTGTTCGTGAAGACAGGCAAAAAAAGCATTGAGTACATTAGCTTTTTCCACATCCTCGGTCGCTAGGTTGCCTCCCTCATTCAGTAAGGGGCCCACACTTTCCTTGACTTTCTTCTTGTTGCTAACATACCTGAAGAAACCCTTCTTGTTACTCTTAACATCTCTTGCTAGCTGCAACTCCAACTGTGATTTGGCCTTCCTGATTTCACTCCTGCGTGCCTGAGCAATATTTTTATACTCCTCCCTGGTCATTTGTCCAAGCTTCCACTTCTTGTAAGCTTCTTTTTTGTGTTTAAGATCAGCAAGAATTTCACTGTTAAGCCAAGGTGGTCACCTGCCATATTTACTATTCTTTCTACACATCTGGATGGTTTGTTCCTGCAACCTCAATAAGGATTCTTTAAAATACGGCCAGCTCTCCTGGACTCCTTTCCCCCCACCCCCACCATTCTCCCAGGGGATCCTGCCCATCAGTTCCCTGAGGGAGTCAGTCTGCTTTTCTGAAGTCCAGGGTCCGTATTCTGCTGCTCTCCTTTCTTCTTGTGTCAGGATCCTGAACTCGACCATCTCATGGTCACGGCCTCCTAGTTCCCATCCACTTTTGCTTCCCCTACTAATTCTTCCCTGTTTGTGAGCAGCAGGTCAAGTTGGTTCCTCCAGCACTTGCACCAACAAATTGTTCCCTACACTTTCCAAAAACTTCCTGGATTGTCTGTGAACTGCTGTATTGCTCTCCCAGCAGATATCGGGGTGATTGAAGTCCCCCATGAGAACCAGGGCCTGTGATCTAGTAACTTCTATTAGTTGCCTGAAGAAAGCCTCGTCCACCTCATCCCCCTGGTCTGGTGGTCTATAGCAGACTCCCACCATGACATCACCCTTGTTGCTCACACTTCTAAACTTAATCCACAGACTCTCAGGTTTTTCTGCAGTTTCATACTGGAGCTCTGAGCAGTCATACTGCTCTCTTACATACAATGCAACTCCTCCACCTTTTCTGCCATGTCTGTCCTTCCTGAACAGTTTATATCCATCCATGACAGTACTCCAGTCATGAGAGTTATCCTACCAAGTCTCTGTTATTCCAATCACATCATAATTCCTTGACTGTGCCAGGACTTCCAGTTCTCCCTGTTTGTTTCCCAGGCTTCTTGCATTTGTGTATAGGAACTTAAGATAACTCGCTGCAGCTCATTAGTTTTACTGGGGTTTGACAAACAGATTTATTTCAGTCACAGCACTGACTGGTTTATAGAAAAAGTAGAACAAGTTTATTAAACAAAAAGTCATAGGTTTAAGTGATACCAAGTATAAGGAATAAGGATAGAAAGGGTTACAAGCAAACAAAAGTGAAAATATGCTTCTAAAATTAAAACTTAATTTCAGCAAATTACATTCTTTGCCTAAGCAAGTTTCTTGCCTAAACTATTCTCAGAGACTTCAGTCCCTTGGTTGAAGGACCCAACATTCTGTAATTTCAAGAGCTACAGCCCCTTGACTCTCCCAAGTGATGGACAACTATGGGGTTCTCTCCCCTTTCTTTTTATAGTCAATAAACCTTTAAAATATGTTCTTTGAAAGGTAAGCCCAGACACAGACCTTCTCTCTCCTGCTGGGGTGTAGATGCCATGCTGTATTTCCCAAGTTCATCAACCCTGCTTCAAGATGCAGGAAGTCTTTCTGGGGGTGCAGTCTCCATCTTCATGCTGATTTGTATGTAAATAGAGTTTCCATTGTTTTGATTCCACACTGGTTAATTTACACTGGAGACCGGTAGATAGCTGCCTTCCCTCCTATCTGGGAGAAAACGTGTTTGCTTAATCTCAGACATTAAAGCATAGTATCTGTGAGTATCCACAATTCATCATATCGTATCCACAATGCATACATTTCTCAATGATATTAGTCACCAGGGTGTCTCAGACTTTCCTAAAAGACCTTACTCAATACACTTTTATAATACAGTATATTGCATACAATCAGCTGATTCAATTGCTTATCATTTGAGGTTCAGGCCCTCTGTCTTTTTAGTTAAGAGGTATCTCCCCCACTTCCTAGTTTGATGTCGTTATTTACCTTTTATGTAAATGTACCTTCATTGTCTCTGCCTGCTGATAAGGCTGGTCAGACAAGAAAATACACATTCCTCTGTCCAAGGCAGACTGTGCTGATGCAGCACCTGCCAAACGCATTTTAATAACATAATTCTAGCACATTTATAACTCTTGGTACACACCCTGTACATACATCACACACGCATATTAATAGTCAGTGAGTTACTAGTTTTCCATTTGTATATTACATGCCATCTTTTGGGTATATATCCTTACAACAGTGTTTTAGGTGTAGTGAGTATGTCAGGCCTGACAAGAGTTGCTGACACAGAGGAGTGAATCACCAATAGTGGGGTTTTTTTTTGTTTCTTTGTTAATGGAGATAGATAAGGAGATCTCCAATGGTAGTCTTGTTTCACCAGCTGCCTTGCAATTATATCCAGATTGCTCCTTTTCTTGCCTTTGCTCATGCCCTCTTTCACGCTGATCCATACACCTGAACAGCCTCGTAACTACCCTCTCCTCATTTTTTTTTTAAACTCCTCTCTTCTGTGATTCAGTCCATCTCATACACCAGTCTCTGCTTGTTCTGGTTTGATTTTTATTGCACTGTACTTCAGTGGCTTTTTCTTTCCATAGCGGAAACTTTGTTTTGGTAGAGAACTTCATATTGTAAAGTACTGTGGATATCTATGGCACGATACACATAATAATGAACTACTGTTCCTGTAGTTGGAGGGCAGCGTGTTTAAGTGTGAGTTGTACAGTAAACTGAGGATTGGCCAGGATACAAAACATTTTCTATTACAGTAAGGATCAGTTTAGAATCTTTAAGTACTGCAAGTACTTTGATGAGGAACAATTGTAAGACCTAGTGAATTAGTTGGTTTAAGAGCCATGTAAAAGCGTTCCTTTTTTGCTTCACAGAATCCCTTTACAGTTATGAGCTTACAGATCACAAAAAGGGTCTCTTTTCTCAGTGTGAACGTATGAATATTACTATGTATTATGCATGTGTATCCAGATCCACTGAGATAATATCCCTTAAAGTTAAACAAGATAGCCATCTGAAGCCATCTTCAATATTATGTCAGGAATAAAGAGAGATTACTGGTGACTGAGTTTCTTGAAAGTCTAAAAGCGTGTCAAGGCAGCCTCGGGCACAACCAGTGCCACATCCTTAATTTACTTATTATCACTACTGTCAACTTTGTTTTAATGTCCTGATGCTAATAACAAAGTAAAATGCTTCCCTAATGAAAAGTTAAAGACAAAGAATAACAATAACAAATAATGAAGCAGCTGTTTCTGAATTTAAGAGAAGACAAAAAAATCCTACCACCTGTTAGGAGATAAATTGTATTATGTACCTTACAGGACACTCTGAAAAACCACTGCTTTCTGGGAAACAACAACCTCTGATTACCAAGTGTATACAGGATTTATGATGAAGGTAGACAGAAATCTAATTTTCAGCCTCATAGTTTGCAGGACTTGCCTAAAAATGCCCTAAATAAAACAAGAAACACACAGAAAACAAACATTAGGATCCTAATCCAAAGGCACTGGAGTCAGTGGAAAGATTCATAGGGGAAGCTCCTCAGCTGGCATAAATTGTCATAATGCCGCTGACTTCAATGGAACTATGACTGTTTATACCAGCTGAGGATACTGGGTGTTGGATCAGGCCCATTAAGACAATATACACAACATATTTGGATTGTAAGCCTTTGAATTACTTAACTCCAAGGCCCTCAATCCAAATATTTTTAAACAGAATTAATTATTGTGTAACTACTTACATAGGTAAGGGTTTGTGGAACTGGGCCTGTTAGCTCTTTGGTGCAAAGAAATGTATTCACGTTCACACGTGATTCATTTTGCACGAGTTTCCTAGTTAATGTGCATCAGTATTTGTAGGATTAGAATACTTACAAACACCAGTGTACGTGAGTAATTCTACTCATGTGAATAGTTTCACTGAACTCATTGGGACTACCTACTTGAGTATAGCTACTCATATATGTAAAAGTCTGTAGGATCAGGGCCTGTGTTTATAAAGCACCAAATTTAGGATGTGTATAAATGTTGAATAAAAACAATAATTCTGATAGTGATTAAAGCATAGGATTGAGAGTTAGCATTTGAATTCTGTTTCTGACTTGCTGTATAATTTTGTCGAGTCACTCAGGCCCTCATCCTGCAAACATTCTCACAGAGGCTGAGCTTCACACACATAAACTGTCCAGTTGAATACGGGACAATTCATGTGCATAAAAGCAGGGTCTGGGCCTTAATCTGTCTCTGTGATCAGGATAATTATACTACTCTGCTCCATAGGGGTATTGTGATAATTATTTTTTTTTTAAGAATTATGGATCAATTATTCAATACATACGCACCCAGAAAGTATCTATTCACAAGAGAATGAAAACAAATGACAAAATCATAGCCCAAATCTTCAATCTGGATATTACCAAAAGAGGTTTTTTTTAACTCTCATTCTCCTGACCTAACAACAAAAAGGGGGAAAGAGAGAGTGCTCTAAATAGATATTTTTCAGTTCCCCGTCTCCATAACTGTGACAAAACTTCCTTTGACTCACCCTTTGTCTGTTTAAATAGTACACTCTTCAGGGCAAGAACTGCCTCTTGCTGTGTGTGTGCAGCACCTAGCACAATGGGACCCTGATCTCAGTTGGGGCCTCTAGGGGTTACTATAATACCAATAAATTATACTCCAATAGATCTTGGCAGTGGAATAATATCTTCTAGCGCAAAACATTTTCAGAGAGAGTTTGAACAAAAAAAACAACCAAACAAAACAAAAGACAAAACTGGAACCTCTAAAGAGGGAGATTTCCCTTCACTCTCTAATTGAATGACAGGCAATGATTGCTTGCTTATAGAGACCAGCAGCTTTTAGGGTTGCAGGGAATGGCCTGGGTGCCTAGTGTAACCAGAGCAGGACAGAGCTAGGTCGAAGAGAGACAATAGTATTATGTGATAGCCTGCTTTCAGGGGTACTGCCCCGGGTGCTGGAACTAGGGGTGCTGCCACACCCCCTGGCTTGAAGTGGTTTCCATCATATCCAGGGTTTACAGTTTGGTTCAATGGCTCTCAGAACCCCCACTATACAAACTGTTCCTGCACCCCTGTACTGCCCATCCTTTTACTGCCAGACCATGCAGGGCTACGGCAAGGAACTCCAGGGTCCCCAGACAGGCCCAGGCTACTTTGCTCCCAGCACCTGCAGGCAGAGACCTGAGTGCCGCTCAGGACTGGCCGCCAGCAGGGGGAGCTGGGGGGAGGAACCTCACCGTGCAGTTCCCTCCTCCTGCGACTCTGCCAGGAAACCAGCCGCTTCCTCTGCCCCCTCCCTCTTGCTCTAGCACATTGACAGGGAAAAGGAAAGGAGGGGGCCGCCTTTGCACTCCTCCCCCTCTTTCCCACCCATTCCAGCCTCTCCCACCTTCGGGCCTCTTCCATCACTGCCTCCTGCCCCTGCGCCATCCCCACCTGCCGCCGTCCTCGCCCCTTACCCAGGCTGCGGCATCCCAGCCCGCTCCCCCGGCCGCTGCAGGCTGCCGAGCGCCTTGGGCGGCGCACTTGCTCTCATTGGCTTCTCGCCCTGCCCTTCAGAGGGTGGAGCCGCACCCGCGCGGCGGAGAGAGGGGCCGGCCGGCTGGGTTGCTCTGGGCAGAGCTGCACGGGGTGGGGAGAGGCACGGGAAGGCCGGAGCGGAGGACGCCGGAGTCGGAGCAGCAGCAGCGGCGGCTGGGGTGGGATGTGAACGCTGCGCTTCTCGTGCTTTTTCCCCACGTAGTTTATGCCGTAGCGTTTCTGTTCCGGGTACCGTCCCCAGGGACTCCCTCCGGCGCCGCCCAGGGACCTCGCTCGCTCCCTCCATCCCCCAGCCGGGCAGGGGAGCCGCGCAGCCGGCCGGCAGCTCGCTCCCTCCCCTCCCAGCACCATGGCGGACCAGCCGGCGGATAAGAAGTTCTTCGAGAATCTCTCGGGCGCAGGGAAAGCCATCGGGGTGCTGACCAGCGGCGGGGATGCGCAAGGTGATGCAGCTGTGGGGCAGCGGGGGAGGGAGGGGACTATGGCATGGCTGTTGGATGTGTTGGGCAGCATGGATATGTGGGGAGGGGAGTGCATGTCATACGGGTACATTTTGGGGGGAAGATAGGGGCAATACGGATGAGGGGTGCAGTGGGCAGGGGTAGTTTGGAGACGGGCAACATGCTCATGTGGGCATGGGCGGGAGGTGCATGGACACTGGGGGGCAGTGGGTATCTAGTGGCTGGGCAGGCAGCATGCACACTAGGGCAGGAGCAGGAACACGTTGGGTCGGGGCACGGCGGGCATTGAGGTAGGGGGCAGATGGGGGCACTGGACGTGGGCTAAAGGGGGCTGGTTTGCTGGCAGGGAGGGCCGGCGGAGAGTGCCTGTTTCCCTGCAGTTCCACTGGTCTTGGACTGATTTGAGATCAACGTAAAAAAAAATTCTTCCTTTTGCCTCACCCCCGTGTCTGGGCTGCAAACGTGCCTAGATAGGCAGGTCTGCAACAAGCAGCCTCCATTCATCCTCCCTCCCTTCCTCATCACATTTTCCAACGTGTGACTTATTCTGAGCCTGCCTTCTGGAGGGCAGGGAACCGAAAGCTCCAGTAACTTTATCCCCAGACGTCTTCCCCTTTCAGGGGATGGCAGGGAGCGGGGAGGATGGAGAAAGGGCTAGTTAGTGCCCAAATGTGAGGGGTGGGGTGGGGAAAGTGGTGGTAGGAGACTTGCTGCACTGCACATGGGAGCAGGGGAGCTGTCTGCCGCTGGGGCAGTGCCAGCCCTCACCCATCCGCCTTTCACTTCGTTCTTTGGCACGACTCACGAGGAGTAGTTTCGCATTCGTGACAACGGTTTAGATAGCTCACACCGGCGCAAGATTAATAAATTGCAGACCTCCTTAGCCCCCTTCGATCGCTAAACCTACACGGAATCCTTCCAGAGCAAGAGTAGCAGGGGTTTAATGTTGGGGCTTAGAGACCGAGAACCTACAGAAATTGAATCAAAGGGCGACCCGGGAACAGGAGAATTGATTGAAATTTACTAACCTGGTCACGAGAGATCCCTTCTCAGGCCCCCTCCCCCTTGTCCCCGAATTAAGTGGCGTCTGTTATTAACAATTCTATCTTGGGTTGCTCAAGGCGCAGATTCTAGATGGGTAAGCGGGGCAGTATTAAACAACAAAGGCTCTCGATGCCCTTAGCCAGAAGGAGAATTATCTTGTTAATGTGCAACGCTGCCATCATTCCCCGGAGCCGCCTCCTCGGCGGTGACATTAGTTTTCCCGCAGCTCCGGGAGGGCGTTGGGAAGAAGTTTAAGCCAGTAGCTGCCAGTTTCGCTGCAGCTCGGGAGTATGTCAGCAGCGTGGGGCGCGAGGCAGGGGACAATCTGTGTTGTCCTGTGCATTGGGGCTGGGGACCGGGCCTCCCCGCCAGTCTTTCACGTGCGTGGGGGTGAAGAGAGAAGTATGGCTCCTGTAAATACGCTTGTGGGTGGAGGGACTTGTGAGAAGAGAGACCCCTCTGGGTGCGTAAGGGTTGGAGGAGCGGGGACTAGTTTCCCCCCACTTCCCTCAATGAATGTGTAAGGAGAAAGCCTCACTCCCCTTCCCCTTGCTAGGTCTGTGTTTGGGGTGCGGGGTGTGTCCTGTCTCCCCCTCCAGTCTCTGCCCCCCTCCTTTCCCTAGTGCGCACGAGAATGCTAGTTTGCATGGACCAGTCTCTCCTCGCTCAGTCCCCGCCTCCAGTGTGTACGTGATCCGCTGCCAGGCGTTGCGGATTCTTCTGTGCGTCATGTCTCTGCTGAAAAGCATCCATCCTCCCTCCCCCTGGAGTAACGGGGTGCCCTGGGGCTTTACCTGGGATTAGGTAACCTCCTCCCCAATATGTGGGCAGAAGGGATCTGCCACCGCAGAGAACGAGGCAAGCAAGCTGCTTCCCTTGACAATCAGCGGCTGGCTTGGCTCCTCTTGCAGTCGCCCGCCCCACGACGGTGTTACCAGTTGTGCTGAAATCATTCCAGCAGAGCCCGGGATCCGGGCACCTGAGCCCTTACATCGCCATTTTCCTTTGAAGCAGTGACAGTGCGTTGCCCGGAGCAGCATAGCAGCAAGTCCAGGTTGAGCCCTGCCACTCGCTTCCGGGTGGCTGCGGATTACATAACGCTGGAGCAGCGGCTCTATCTCCTTTTGTTAAAAAAAAAGTATTACATCGCTGTCGCCCCCGAGCGCTATAGTGCAACATTTAAACATCGTCCCAAAGTAAATCGATCGGCCCTAGATTTGATTATCTGCAAAGTGTAGCAACAAAAAAAAAAAGGGGGGGGGGAGCGTTTGGAGAGCGCTGCCCAAGCGCCGTGACTGTTTTGCAAAGACTATGAGCAGAGTACGCTGGATGTCGTCCAGGATGTTTTGTAGGCAACATCGTTTCATTTCTTTCACGAGAAGAGAGACTGAACCCAACCTTAGGGCTCGAGTGTCTCTGAGTGGCATCAGGGAGTCATTTACATAACTGGGTTGGGATTTGGGAACAGTAAGAAGACTGAAGTGTGACCTCCATTCTGCATCACATCCTGGCAGGGGAACAGAATACGGAGGACTCTGAGTCATGACCTTTCAAGGTCATTTGTGCTGCATGGGGCTAGAGTAATTTAGAGAGAATATCGAGGCCTGTAGGTGAGAGAGTTTATATAGAAACAAGCAGATTAGCAGTTTTGGAAGAACTATGTTGTACAAAGTAATCCTGTTTTAAATTGGGAGGGTTTTCTATTCTTTAACTGATTTTCCATCCCCCTTTTGCTTTAACTTCTTGAATATTTACAACAGAAATCTGTTTCTACCTGTTAGTGCTGCACTATATGATGGCTTCTAAGCTTTTCCCCACTGTTAACCTGTATTTTCACTGAAAGCAGCAGGCACGTGCCTACACTGTTCCAGGCAGATGCTTGACATATAAAATCTCAGCCCAAGAGTTTACTACTTGGGGTGGTTTTTTTACTTTTTAATCATTTAAAAGTGGCCCTTTTTAAAATGAAAAATTACATGTCTTTTCTACTTAAAGTGGATATTACTGTTCAAAATGTGGCATCTTCACATTTACAATTGTTAATCTCCTTAAGGTTTTTTTAATGTGTATATAGTATTATGGATCCAAGAGGTTTAAATCTGTATTAATACACATTCACAGCACATACTATAGCAGCTCCCTTGAAACAATCAGGAGTTAATCACTGTATTTACAGTATACATGTACTTTCCACCATTTTATGTGGTGGATTTAAGCAGTGTATTGGGGATTTAGTGAAAGTGAAAGTGTTACAAATAATTTGTGCTTGTAAAGTGTAGTCTATACATGCTGTGTCAGCATTACAGTTTTGGCCACCCACCTGTTAAATGGAGAAACAAATCCAGTATCTGGTATTCTGTCTTTTGATGTATATTGTGACTGAACATTGACAGCTGATTCTCAAGGATCTGTCAGCATGATGTGCGGTTGGTGCAGTTTTGGAGGAAGGGACATGAGAAGGGGGTCTTTAAGCAGCTGTTATGCCCTCTGATCCTGGGGTTTGCCCTGTCATGGGTTGGTCCTTAGCACAATGTAGAACAGCCTCAGGGCTACTGTATGTCAGCTGTCAATGACCTCCAAGGCCATTCTGGCAGTCACAGATGACAGAGGGATGAAGAGTGTCCCCTAGGCAAATTGCCAATGTTGGAACCATGATGAGGGTGGTAGAGGAGCAGCAATTACAGTGGCCCAGGATCCCTTATATAGAGGGAATTCTGTACCGTCTAGAGCTGACAGATTGGTGGGCCAATGTAAAGTGGCCAGGGAATGGCTGGTGTCCTTAACCACAACACAGAATGTTCCGGTAACTTCAAGGCTTGAATGCTGTGGAAGATAATCTGAGTGAGGGGCCTGAGATTGTGAATTGCATGTGCATTGGGCTGTTGGTCCTGCTGTGTTGGGCCTGGACGTGTTAATGCTGACACTGGTGGGTGAATTTATACACCAACCATTGACTCCTGAGCTGTGGATCTTCTTTCAATAGAATGTCATCCTCCCCTTATTCTCTGTCACACACAGGAAGTGAGTTGTTCTATGTATTTTAGAACATAAATTTATGGAACCCTCCTAATGAGCAAAAATCTAAATGACAGCCGTATAAACTTATTTACTTGCCTCAGCTCTTACTCACCCCATCCCTTCATTTGCTTGTTACTCCTACTCTTTGGTTTTGAGCTCTTCAAGTTAAGAGCTATGTCATGTTTTTTTATTTGCATGGCAAAACACTTTTGGGCACTAATGAAATAGTCATAGCCTTCTGGGTTACACAGCCCAGAGCGCAAATCTTGGCTGTGTAGTAGGCAGACCTGTGCAGCAGTTTCATCACCTACTGGTTTAGAGTCTCATATTGTCCCAGTCCATTACATGTCCCCCCCCCCCAAAAAAAGAAAAAAAAACCCTTTCTGTCCCCAAAATTGTAGAATTTATATGTATATTGCATAATGGTTGCTATGTGTGTTATGTATATACATTATTTGAAGACAGCTCCATGGATTTGTTTTAAATTTTGTAAATAAAATTTGAAGAACAATTTATTTGCTAAAAAAGTTGACATGTCATGTATCAACATACATTTTACAGATGGGAAATGAACATTCTATAGTTAATGGCAATTTGTATAGACTTGTTCAGTATTCACCGTATCTAGTGTTTTGAAGACGTTATTTCTAAAATTAAAAAAGTGACTTGTGTCACAAATTAATTCCTAAGTGATTGGTACTAATTTTTTTGGGGGGGGGGAAGAGGCAGAGAAGGCATTTTGAATGGAAACAAGCCTAAAATGCCCAGGATGCTATTCTGTGTGTATGTATAAGTATATATATTTTTAGAGAACTGCATATGTTTAGAGAACTAATTATGTGTATATATATATAATTAGTTCTCTAAACTTATGCAGTAGAGAAGACATGCTAGCATATGCATTTATACAATAGAAGTATCTTGTTGGAGAGGGTTCAGGGAAGAGCCATGAGAATGATTAAAGGATTAAAAAAACTGCTTTATAGTGAAAGACTCGAGCTCAGTCTATTTAGTTTAAGAAAGAGACAGTTATGGGGTGACTTTATTTCAATCTATAAGTACCTGAATAGGGAACAAATATTTAAGAATTGGCTCTTCAGTCTAGCAGAGAAAAGTATAACAACCTTCAGTGGCTGGAAGTTGAAGCTGGACAAATTCAGACTGGAAATAATGTGTATATTTTTAACAGTGAGAGTAATTAACCACTGGAACAATTTATCAAGGGCCATTGTGGATTCTTCATCACTGATGATTTTTTAAATCAGGATTGGATGTTTTTCTAAAAGATCTGCTCTAGGAATTATTTTGAGGAAGTTCTATGGCCTGTGTTATGTAGAAGGTCGGACTTGAAGATTGCAAAGGTCCTTGGAATCTATTGATGTATAAATAATTTGGTAATAATTCTGTGTTATAGCAGTGCTTTTGTGTTTAGGAAATGATCTTTCTAAATATTTCCCTTCTGCAGTTTGGCAGGTATTCAGAAATGTTACAAAGTTATATTACTATACTATGTGATTATTAATGTAATTTGTTGTATAATTGAAAATAAAGTGTAAAGCAAAAATAAACACAAATAAAGCTAGTGTCATGGTGGTTATTCTTTACACTGTTTTTTGGCTTTCTCATAAGTTTTTCTGTTTGTTTTCTGATTATCATCTCTCTCTTGACCAACCTTTTTTCCCCTTATTTCCTCATTTTGATGTATTTTTTTCATTCTTCATTTGCATTTTCAATTGCAGTCTGTTCCTTGTCCTTTATTCAGGTTTTTCTGTCTGCTTAGCTTAATGTCTATTCTTCCTCCTCAGTGTGTGTATTAATTTCTCAGGGTATGTCTACACAAGAGAGCTTACAGCAGCACAGCTGTGCCACTGTAAGATCTCTCATGTAGCTGCTCTCTTGTTGGCATAATTAAACCACCCCCAATGAGTGGCAGTAACTATATACGCAGAAGAAGCTCTCGCACTGACATAGCACTGTACACACTACCACTTATGCTGGTGGAGGAACATTCACACCCCTGAGCGATATATGTTTTGCTGACATAAGTGGTAGTATAGACATGTCCTCAGCTGTAGTGTATTACGTTGTATTAAAAACTAAGGACTGGATTCACGTAAGCATTATGATTCAGGGCAGCACTTAAGCCACTTAAGACCCACTGAAATCAATGGCACTTATTTAAATTTAAGCAAGTGCTGAAGTTCTTTCTTGAGTCGGGGACACAGTACAGATTTTTTTGCATATTTTAAGTTTCTCTTTCTTTTAAATTGTTCAGTGATAAAGGGTCTGCCAGAGTTAAGTATGAGATGATGTTTTAACCTACTTCATGCTGCTGTGCTGTAATAGCTCATGTGGTATGTGGGCACAATGGAACAGTGTGTAGACTCAAAGGATGAATATCTCTTAATTCTGTATTTTTAGCTTTTGGCAAGTTAGAACTTCTGTAATATTCTAGAGTGGTAGCCGTGTTAGTCTATATCAGCAAAAACAATGAGGAGTACTTGTGGCACCTTAGAGACTAACACATTTATTTGGGCATAAGCTTTCGTGGGCTAAAACTCACTTCATCAGATGCATGGAGTGGAAAATACAGTAGGAAGATATATATAACGGTACATGAAAAGTTGGGAGTTGCCTTACCAAGTGCTAACGAGACAATTCAGTTAAAGTGGGCTATTATCAACAGGATGAAAAATCACTTTTGTAGTGGTAATCAGGGTGGCTCATTTCAAACAGTTGACAAGAAGGCATGAGTAACAGTAGGGGGAAATTAGTTTTTATAGTGACCGTCTCTAATGTGCCACAAGTACTCCTTGTTGTTTTTGTAATATTCTGTGTAACCTTGGTGTGAGAATTGTTCTTGTTTTGCAAACATAATTGAACAGACAATATCCAGATATAGGATACTAGCTTCTCTTTGATGCATTTGTTTCAGCCATCATCTAATGCCCTCCAGCCAGATTATTCAATCTTCAATTGGGCCAAAAAGTGCCAAATACATTTTAGCACCTATCAAAGGTCTGATGAAAAAGAAAATGGTAATTCAGAAGGATTTTAGATTATGTTGCCATATTTTAAATGGCTATTTTTGCCACAGTTTAGTCTCTAAACCACTGTTCAAATCCTCTGTGTGTATCAATGCTGTACTGAGTAATGAGGACCAAGTCTCATGACTACTGAGTACATCCATTTTCCAGTAGTAATATAATTACATTTCATAGCCACTCTAATGGAAATGCTGGTTGTAAGATGCCAAAGATAATGAAATAAAACATTGTTTACCAGTGTTTTATTAGTCAAGTTGTGCTTTAGAAGAGACCTCAGGCTCGCCTCTGTAGATACCTTTTATATATTTGAATGCACTCTGGTCAAAATATTCAGATGTAAGTACCCAATTGTAGGTATTTAAAGCCAAATTTAGGTTTGTTGTGACATTACTAGATTATTCAGTACTGAACTGCAACAGATTGGTTCTGAGTACTCAGCACTTCTGAAAATTGGCTAGGTGCGTGCCTTTAAGCACCCAAGTCTGAAAATATTGCTGTCTGTGCATAGAGGCAAACAGGTTCCAAGGCCTGAAGGGACCATTGTGATCATCTAGTCTGTCCTGTATAACACGGGCCGCAGAACTTGTCCAAAATAATTTCTAGAGCAGATCTGTTAGAAAAAACATTCAGTCTTGATTTAAAAATTGTGAGCGATGGAGTGCAAAATAGTCACACAATGTCAAGCTGTGGTAACACATGTATATTAAATAGCCAAGTTATAAACTTTCCGTGAGGGTATACAGAATGACCTGAGGCTAGGGTTCTCTTCTTTTTCAAACTGACAACCCATGTTGCAATAGACACAAGTTTTGGGATCCGTCCACCTCCTATTTAGGCTACATATACAGTATGAGCTAAAGATGTGACTCACGTGACCTGTCATCGAGCTATTGGGAGTATAAATAGCAGCGTAACTGCTGTAGCATGAGTAGCAGTAGCAGAGGCATGGTTTAGATGTGCCACATACAACTTGCCTGAAGCTTATGGGTATGTACTTGGCATGGCTCAACCATGCCTCCACTGCTGCTACCCATGCTACTATGGCTACACTCTATTCAATGTGAGCTAGCGTGAGTATGGTGTACAAGAATAGGAGAATCACAGCCCTACCTCATAATGTAGGCGTAGCTTTAGACAGAAGGGAGTGAGTAATTGTAGCCTCTTGAAACCTGGTTACAACCGCCATGTTGGGAATCTCTAGCCTAAGTGTTACTCACATATCAGCCTTTTGAGCCACTTCCTCCGACATGGCTTTCATACTTTGAGACTTACGTACAGTAATTGTATCAATAGGAAAACACACATGAGTTTGGGGTCATCTTCCTAAAATGTTGTGTAGAAGTAATTTAAGTGATTAGATGGATACACATCTATTCAAGAAAACTGTATGCATAGAGTACTATGTGGGACAATTGCATTGTAAATTTTCTGAGGCACTGAACTGGAACTATTACTTTACAAATAATGATCAATCTAAGTGCTTGGTAAAAGTTCTGAAATTCTCACTGGTGACTGGAAAACCAGGTTGTGTGAATGCCTTATTGTTTATATTAACCAAAGCTGATATTCCTGGACTAGAAACCTTCCCATCTTTATCAAACAGACATGGAAAATGTAAATGTGTGGAAACAACCCTGGATTTTCATGTACATTTTTAGCTTTGCATAGGAATCCTGTTTCAAAAGTAAAATTTTCAATAAACTGAAAGCACCAGTAAGTTCTTAAAATGGAAACAGAAAAGAGAAGTTGGTTTAAAATTAATAAGTATGGAACCAGCAGAATAATGCTGCTTAAACTGAGCAGGAAATTAATAATTTAACATTAGGAAAAGTTTAGTACTAAAGCAAATGATATTTTCTGAGCCTTTTAGTCATGTAACTTTTTTAGTGAATTTGTTACCTGTCTTCTGAAATGGTACTTCTATTGTAACTTTGATTTTTTTGGTGGAGTTGAGTTCCTAAACATTAGTGAAACCGCTCAAAATGAATATATGTAAAATCATATAAACAGACAAGAAAAAATATGTTTGAACTGAAAAAAAAAAGTAAGTGTCTTACATAGCAAATAGGGCTAAAACACACATGTAAGAAACCATACAGTAACTAAAATGTACTGCATCAGTAGAGACCCTCTACTTATTAAAAAGATGAGCAAAATATTGTGTTCAAAAACATTTTCCTTTCCCTCACACTGTTAATGAAGAAACAGTTATAAAGGTTAATAGTCCAAGGGAAAAAAAAATCCTATGTAATATGAGGATACCTGATTCAATGGGATTTAGGAGCCTCTTAGCAAATCATTGGGTATGAGATGGCTATAGCTGCCAAATCTAAAGGGTCAGAGAAATCAGTATTTGGTGCTTAATTTATTTTTTATTGATTTATAAGTTGCCTTTCACCAAAGCTATTAGGTGCTTATTTGCATCAAGCAGCCAGCAATGGGTACTAATAATGAATCACTGCTGCCATCTCCTGAAATGTTAACATATACACTGGCACCAAGTCAGAAAGTTGGGGAAAAAAAACAACAATTCAGACAAAGGTTAAACAAGTTTCTAATAACATATCCTAACAATGACCACACTTGGATTCTGTTCGATCACCAACAATGAGGGAATCATAGAATCATAGAATATCAGGATTGGAAGGGACCTCAGGAGGTCATCTAGTCCAACCCCCTGCTCAAAGCAGGACCAATTCCCAACTAAATCATCCCAGCCAGGGCTTTGTCAAGCCTGACCTTAAAAACCTCTGAGGAAGGAGATTCCACCACCTCCCTAGATAACCCATTCCAGTGCTTCACCACCCTCCTAGTGAAAAAGTTTTTTTCCTAATATCCAACCTAAACCTCCCCCACTGCAACTTGAGACCATTGTTCTGTCATCTGGTACCACTGAGAACAGTCTAGATCCATCCTCTTTGGAACCCCCTTTCAGGTAGTCGAAAGCAGCTATCAAATCCCCCCCTCATTCTTCTCTTCTGCAGACTAAACAATCCCAGTTCCCTCAGCCTCTCCTCATAAGTCATGTGGTCCAGCCCCCTAATCATTTTTGTTGCCCTCTGCTGGAAAGAAGATGAGAAGTCACCTTACCATTATTATTTGTATTCCCATAATGACTAGAGGCCCTAGTCATGGATCATGCCACTATTGAGCTAGGTGTTGTACAAAGTCAGAACAAAAAGACGGTCCCTCCTCCAAAGAGTTGACAATCGAAGTCACTGGCAGGTTCAGCCCTAGATAGCTGATAAGAAAGTGCTTCTCTCCCTGGCCTTAAATGATGTGATGCAGTTAATGTGTCCTTGACATTTCAGGGTTTTAAAGATTATCACCATCACCTTGAATTGATCCCAGGAGTGGGACAGAGAAACAGTACAAAGACCTGAACGTGAGTGTTGTGTTCACAGGTCTGCTCTGGTTGAGCAGAAGACAGTTATATTTTGCTCTAGCTGAAGCTTCAAGGTGGTCTTAGAGGTTAGGTCTAAGTATGGGTTATTACCATAGTGTGGTCTGGAGGTGCAAAGGTGTTACTGGCAAGGAAGAATTCTGCATTAGAAGGGAGTGATCAGACTCCTCACAAGCCACAGATGATTAAAATAAATGTGTTGCAGCTGTAACCTGAAAAACCAGGATCAGTGATGAATCCATTAGGATCTTAATTTAGAAAACATTGACAAAATGCAGACATGCATCATCAGTAGATGATGCAGCTAATGCCTTTGCCCAGTCCATTAAATGCTTCTTCATGCCCACAAGAATCTCTTCTGTTTTAGCTGGTGCAAGTCACATCCATTCTGAATCTCAGCCTGTCCATTTTCCTTCCAGTCAATCGCACATTTGGGCTAATGAGACTGTTAGTCAGTGGAAGACAGACACAGAACTTTGTGTTGGTCAGTATTTATTATATCCGCGAAACATCTTGCAGTCACCTCATACATGTTGAACAGGAAAGGTGATAAGGTGGAATCCTGAAGGATGCAGCAGGTGAGAGCTTTCCAGAAGGATGAAAGTGGGGAAGGAGAAAACTCAATGAATGACCATTCTGAACATGTCCGTAAGACCCTATAGACAAATCAATGGTACCAAAAGCAGCCGATAGTTCTAAAAAAAAGCATGACCTTTACCCTGCTCATCACTATAGGGATGCAATTAACCATCAGTATCTATAGAGACTTGGTTTAGAGAAACAGTATTCTGCATAAAAATATTAGTATGCTAAGCAACACTTGCATCTCTTCTTGCTCTTGGGTTGGCAGAGACCACAAATGCCATGGAAAACATGGACAGATTTTGGAGATGAAGAGTGCCCTGTGCCACACTCTACAGCGATTACTGCACCCTCCCTGGCCTTAGTCGATACTTGAAAGGCCAGATCTTCAGCCAGTGGAAATTGATGTAGCTGCATTGGCTTAAAAAAACCTGACTCAAAGTGTGTGTGGTTTCTGGAAGGAGAATTGCCTCTTTGAATGGATATTTGCTACCACCTTGCTCTCCCTAGCTGACTGACTTGTTTTCCTCACTGGATATGTCTACACTTGGAGCTAGGGGTGCGATTCCCAGCCCATGTAGTCATACTTGCACTGGCTTTCATCAAACTGGCATGCTAAAAATAGTAGTATAGCTTCTCCCACCGACATAGCTACTGCCGTTCGCTGGGGGCGGTTTAATATCAACCAGGGAGCACTCTCCCATCAACATAGAGTGGCTACACCAGAGATCTTCTAGCAGCACAGCTGCATTGGTACAGGTCTCTTGTGTAGACATAGCCTTAATGTTCAGTTCTTGCACAATGAAAGACTTCCGTTTAATAACAATGACTTTATTTGTCTTGTGTTCCTAAGTAATAGGCACTTGAGGTAACCTCAGGGTCACTGAGACCTTCACACTAATCCATTTCAGCATTCACAAAGAGGTTAGTTCAGTGGGACTTTAAATACTTCCCCGGAAGTGATAGTATCTAGGCTCCCTGAGGACAGGCCGTATGCATGACTTTGTTTGTGGGTATGGAGATTCAGTTCAACTCTCTTGTGTGGTTTAATCACCTTATGTGTTTCAAATCAGGGATTATTTTGCACCTATGTCATCAGCAGAGCTGATCTATTTCTTCGCTATTTCCAGTAACTAATGAATCCTTTTGATCTGGGGGACTGTAGATACTATACTATATTTTATGCTGTGGCCTATCTAGAAGTCCAACGAGAGTGCTGAACAGCTGTTAGAGAAGTCTCTTAGCTTCCTTGCCCCTCTCGTGTAGCTCTGTATTTGTTTCTTGTGCCTGGAGTCTGTTGGTAATTCTCCATGTCTTTTATCATTAGTAATATTCCCCATGGTAGATGGAGAGAGCCATTACAATAGACACCACATAATTTTTGACTCTTTGGATTGACACCCGTTGCGTTTGCTATAAAATGGTTCTGTGGAACATATTTGCTGCTTAATACATTGAAGTATTAATACTGATACAAACAAGTATGACATCATTCAGCCAAGTGTTTTTCAGTTTGTCAAGCTTCTATGAAAAGAATACTAAGGGCTCCATTGTGAGCTGCAGGACATGCCCGCACAGGGTAATAAGATACCATAAGGCACTCCCTTACCTATGCTATCCACATCACAGATGTGTACTCAAGGGGAGAGCAGCTGGCACTGGCTTGCTACCCTCCTCCCCCTCCGCCCGTCTCTCTCATGTGGCTCTGCTCTTCCACAGCACACCATCTGTGCAGCTGAGCTGGTTTGGAAGAAAGTAAGCTGGACCAGGAAAAAATGCTGGCACAGCTTACTTTCCCCTCTTGCAAGGTGCCAAATCACCAGCCTTCTGTCAATTAGCAGTCATCACTTTCTAATTACTGTTTATTCTGATAATATTTTGACAATTTCATCAAGTTCCCCTGTTTAATGTCCATATAATGATGGTGCTAAAACAAATAACTCTGCCCCCTTCAACTTCTAGAGCTGGCTGCATTGTCAGTATGTACATTTCTGTTATAGTAAAAGCTTTTTTTTTTCTGTTTAGAAACAAATTATAGCTTCCAATTAATTCCTTCGTTGTTGTTGTTGTTGTTGGATTTTGTTTTTGACAAAGGTATTTCAAGTTAATATTAGAAAATTGAGATGACCTTGCATAATTTTGTAATAAATGAATTCACTTTCTCTTCCCAGGTATGAATGCTGCAGTACGTGCGGTAGTGCGTATGGGAATCTACGTAGAAGCTAAAGTGTATTTTATCTATGAGGTTAGTTTTCCTGTTGTATTCATTCTGTATTTGATTTTTGAATGCGTTTGGACCTTGTTCTTGTGGAAATTTCACATGGACTTTAATGGTGTAAGACTCAAAATATTACACATGATGTTCCTTTTGATCACACCAAAAGCCTTTTTTACCCATGAAAGGTAATTTACCTGGTAATGACCAAGAGATGATATTCTAATTAAAACAGAAGTTTGATTTCTGGTTCCAGACCTTTTCTCCATACAACAGCAAGGGGTTGGGAATATTGAGAAGACTTAGTTGTGGTAGTTGATGGGATCAGGCCTTGCATTACGCAGCAATGACCTGTCTATTTATACGTGAATACCTTCTGTATGGTATTCATCTAGCCCTCCCCTCCCCTCCCTTACTATAGTATGAGCACCTTATAACTTTTGAGGTATTTATTCTGACAACACCCCTGTGAGGCAGGAAAGTAGTATTATTCCCAGTTTACAGATGGGGAACTGAGGCACAGAAAGATTACATGACAAGAGTAGTCTGCTGCTGGTTCTATAGCCACTGGACAATTTTTCCCATTCTACAAACTAAGGGGAGTAGTTGACAGGCTGGCTACAAGATGAAGTCCTCTCCACTTCTTTCCAAACATCAGAACTATTGTGTCTGTGATTGATGTATATGTACGTGAAGTTATATTCAAAGTGCATGGGATATGGAAATTTGAAAGACATATAAATGTACATCAAAATGAGAAAACTATGTAAATGTTACAGGGAAAATGTCCATATTGTACTTCAATTTAATAAAGAGATATATTTTATCTTTAAAGTATGTGAATATTGGAATACAGTAAACATTTTAAACAAACAAGTGGCCCATTTGTATTGTATGTTGGAATTATATCAGTTCTCCTTTAGAAGCCTTTAGTTTTTAAAAGTAAAGCAATCATGGGATAACGTGGAAGGTCCTTTCATGGATCAGTAACTGGTTAAAAGACAGAAAACAAAGGGTAGGAAAAAATAGTCAGTTTTCAGAATGGAGGGAGATAAACAGTTGTGTGGCCCAGAGATCTATACTGGGATCAGTGTTGTTTAACTTATTCATAAATGATCTGGAAAACAGGGTAAACAGTGAGGTAGCAAAATTTGCAGATGTACAAAATTATTTAAGATAGTTAAGTCCAAAGCAGACTACAAAGAGTTACAGACTCACAGAACTGGGTGACTGGGCAACAAAATAGCAGATGAAATTCAGTGTTGATAAATGCAAAGTAATGCACATTGGAAAACATAATCCTAACTATATATACAAAATGATGGGGTTTAAATTAGCTGTTACCACTCAAGAAAGAGATCTAGGAGTCATTGTGGATAGTTCTCTAAAAACATCCACTGAATGTGCTGCAAGAGCTGAAAAAGCAAACAGAATGTTAGAAACTGTTAGGAAAGAGATAGATCAGTGGTTTTCAACCTTTTTTCATTTGTGGACCCCTAAAAATTTTCAATTGGAGGTGTGGACCCCTTTGGAAATCTAGTGTCTGTATATATAGTTGAATTCTGTTCAGTCAGTTTTCAGTCTAAGTCTTCCACAGACCTCTTAGACATAGTCCATGAACCCCCTAGGGAGGTCCATGAATCACAGGTTGAGAACCACTGGGATAGATAAAAAGACAGACAATATCATAATACTTCTATATAAATCCATGGTTTGCCCATCCCTTGAATACTGCGTGCAGTTCTGGTCACTTCATCTCAAAAACAGTTATATTAGAATTGGAAAAGGTACAGAGAAGGACAACAAAATGAATAAGGGTATGGAACAGCTTCCATATGATGAGAGATTAAAAAAGACTGGGACTTTTCAGCTGGGAAAAGAGATGACTAAGAGGGGATATGATAGAGGTCTATAAAATGGTGACTGGTATGGAGAAAGTAAATAAGCATCTGTTATTTACTCTTTCACATAATACAAGAATCAGGGGTCACCCAATGAAATGAATAGATAGCAGATTTAAAACAAACAAAAGAAAGTACTTACTCACAACACACAACCCGTGGAACTCGTTGGTAAGGGATGTTGTGAAGGCCCAAACTATAACAGAGTTCAAAAACAAACTAGATAAGTTCATGGAGATTAGGTCCATCGATGGCTATTAGCCAAGATGGTCAGGTATGCAATCCTATGCACTGGCTGTTCCAAGCCTCTGAGTACCAGAAGCTGGGAGTGGATGACAGGTAATGGATCACTCGATTGCCTGTTATGGTCATTCTCTCCAGAGCACCTGGCACTGGCCACTGTCAGAAGACAGGATACTGGGCTAGATGGATCATTGGTCTGACCTAGAATGGCTGTTCTTACGTTTTAGAAGTTTATAAGCCAAAATAAACATTTTATCTAGGCTAAAATGTGGGATGCAATTTTGCTAATTAAAGGTGATTTTAATATGTCATATAAACCAAATTTAATTATAGAAGTGCTAGAAAATACAGCGTTTGCTAGTTTGTATTTACCTAACACACCATTTATATTTTTAAACTTGATTATTTATTCATTTTTGTCCATATCTGTTTATACTCAGAGTGCAGCCACTAGAGCTATAAAACACATTTGTAAAGGAGGCTTTTTGTTTGTTTTTCCTTTTATTTTTTAACTTAAGCTATTCCTAATGCTGGACACGTTTAGCTGTAAAAGTTACTTGGCATAACAAGGCATTCACTGAAGTTTGTATAGTAACATAAGCAACATATACATTTATATGTGTTTCAGAATAATGTGTACATATGGTTAATCCAATAGTCTGTGGCAGTTTTAAAATGGACATGAGTTTGGGCTCGAAAGAAAAATAGTAACAGCTATTTGAAAAACAACCATCAAGCAACTTTTGTTATATTGGACACTTTAAAATTTTGTTTTAAAATGCAGAAATTAATTCAACTATCATATGAAATATGATAAAGGTTATTCTGAGGCTAAATATGGTAAAAGCTTTCCACAATTTTAGCTTGCAAGAAAGACAGCCAAAGAACTTCTTACCCTGCCCTCTTCCTCCTCCCCCCCCAAATCTAACCCCTTGTCAGAAGGGATACAAATTGGCTGTGAGTTGAAAGGAAATTCTAGAAATTGGCAAGCTAGTGAGCACACCAAATGTTCAGAAGCTGGCTGTTGTGGCAGCACAGCACAAAAGATTTCTGGAGCACAGTGCTCTGCTTATTTGCATACCAATTCTCTTTTTGTAGTAGGAAAATATTAATTTTACCCTTCATCCCCTGCCCCTCCCATGGTTCGAAATTAATATGTCTGCAATCTGCATGGTTTGCTACCCCTATTGTATGACTTAATGGACGATTGGCAGTAAAGTACTGGACTGGGTCCTGCCTCATGATGATAGGGGGAGCCGAGAGTGGACAGATGTGGGGTTGAAGCCTTAGGGACAGATCCCTGGGTGCAGCCAAAATACACAGAGTGCAAGTCAAGAAGCAGTATGCAAAGATGGCTTAAATCTCCTGTGTCATTGTCCTGCCCTGGTGCGTGTGTGTACATGGACTATATGGTTGTTCTCTTTACCCTGTCGTAGAGCAGTGTGAAGGATTCTCTTATTCAAGCCAGGCTACAGTGGTCATAAGGGGTCCAAAATGCATCTGAGGATCAGTGTGATGTATGGATGTTGAGCTGCACACTCTTTTCCCTGCTGAAGGGAGTATAACAGTACGGGCCTGGCACATAAGCCCCCCCATATCATGTCTGTGCCTCTGGAGGATCATCCTCACACTGGGAAGCAAAAAATTCACCCTCTTCCTGACTTTATATACCCCAAAATTAATAAGATAAGTGTTCAGTTCAAGCCTTCTCAGTCTTGGCTGCTCCTGGAGTTCCTACCTCAGGACTGCTCACATTCATTCACTTTTCATGCCTGTCCAAGGCTAATCTGTTCTTAAATTTACCAGAAGTGTAGAAATACTTCTTTATATGACATTCCGGGGTGCAATCCAGACCAGTGAGGGGTTATGTCACCCTTGCCCTGGAGCTTGGGGTGCCTCACAGTGCTTTGCTGCTGTAGCTCCCAACCTGGGCTTCTCACAAACAGTATGTAGGTTACACTCTTTGAGTGTCTGTGTATAGCCATAGCCCTGGTCCAGCAACCCTGGCCCTAGCAGCTTGCCAGCAAACACCAGCTACTCTCAGTCTTCCAGCAGCCTTGGGTTCCACTTGCAGGTGACCCCAACACATGCCCAGTCCCAAATTTCCCCCCCAAAAAACATGTATTCTGCACTGTCCAGCCCTCTTCTGGACAGTCCAGGTATATTAGGTCCATTGTCCATCTAAAGGGATCAATAAACAACAGTTTGCTACCCTAAATGGAGTTACCCACACACAATTCAGTTTAAACCCAACACTGGATTAGTTTTGTTTAATGAATAAAACAAGTTTATTTAACTTCAAGGAGATATGTTTTAAGTGAGTACAAGTATAAGGCATTAAAGTTAGAAATGGTTACAAGAGAAATAAAGATAAAATGCTTCCTAAACTTAACAAACAAGACTTGGTTCAAGGTGAAGTTCTTACCATATGCTTCCAGCAACAGGGCTGACCAAACTTCAGGTCAGGATCTCACCCCAAAGTCAAATGGGTGGGTTTCTTTTGCCTTCTTCCATGAAAGAATGAGAGATGGATAGGAAAAGATAACTTGGAGGGGTTTTGCCCCTTACTTTTATAGTTCAGTCACCCTTTGAAATGCATTTTCCTGAGGGCAACCCCTAATTAAAATTCATTCAAACAGTAAAGGAGGGTGGTGAAAGATCTTTCTCTGTTTGCTGAAATGCAGATTTTTCTTGTCTCCTGTCTTCCCCTCTTGCTATGTGAGGACACTGTTTACAACTTATATGTAAATTGTAAATATGTAAAAACCGCTCATTCCTTTGTTTAAGACCTGCTTGACCCGTCCTGCCTAATCACATGGGTTTGAACATGTGCTACTAACATTATTTAGGGGGAATTCATAACTTTACATATAATGTTGCTACACACATTTCATTATGGTATTATTGACCAGCGAGTTATTAGTTTTCCAATGATACCTCACCAGGCATATTTTATACAAAATTTATTACAATGGTGTGTAGGGTGTGAATACAGGGATGCATTCTGTCATACTTTTGTGGACCACTTAATACACTCAAATGTATAACTGCTGATATTCTGCAATTTTTAGCTTTCTTAATGCCTTCCAGGATAAGGCAAATTGGGGATAATCACAGATTAGTTACTACAGTTTGAAGACATGAATCTGTAGAAGTTGTGTAAGGTGAATATTGATGTACAATGTAGTTACTGTAGCAGAGAAGGGATTCCAACAGAGAGTAACATTCTATCTTGTTTACACTTGTGTAGGTCTGGAATACAGGATCATATGATTCGTTGTGAGTAGGGGACATGCCTGTGAGAGAGAAATAGCTTGTAGTTCAACTCTTTCAACATTACACTGTAGGGGTGGGCAAACTTTTTGGCCTGAGGGCCACATTGGGGTTGCAAAACTGTATTGAGGGACGGGTAGGGAAGGCTGTGCCTCCCCAGACAGCCTGGCCCCCACCGCCTATCTGCCCCCTTCCACTTTCCGTCCCCATCAGAATCCCCGACCCATCCAACCCCCACTTCTCCTTGTCCCCTGACCACCCCCTCCCGGGACCCCTGCCCCTAACCGCCCTCCCGGGATTCCAACCCCTATCCAACCCCCCCGCCCCCTGACAGGCCCCCCGGGACAACCCCCCCCAATCCCCGTCTCCTGATCCCTATCCACACCCCTGCCCCCTGACAGACCCCCCGGGACTCCCATGCTTATCCACCATCCCGGTTCCCTGGCCCCTGACTGTCCTCCCCTCCCCCCCAAACCTCCGCCCCATCCAACCGCCCCCTGCTCCCTGTCCCCTGACTGAGTCCTCGGGACCCCCCGCCCCTTATCCAGCCCCCCCAGCCCTGGTCCCCTTAACATGGCGCTCAAAGCAGCATGTCTGGCAGCCGCGCCGCCTGGCCGGAGCTAGATATGCTGCTGCTCTGCTCGGCAGGAGCGCACCGTTCCGCCAACCAGAGTGCTGCCCGGGCATCCGCGTGGCTGCGGGGGAGGGGGAACAGCTGGGGAGGGGCTGGGGGCTAGCCTCCCTGGCCGGGAGCTCAAGGGCCGGACAGGATGGTCTCGTGGGCCGTAGTTTGCCCACCTCTGCTGTAGGCAGTCACCAGGGTGTTGATTTTTATTCTTCTTTGATTGTGTGTTGATTAATCATGCAGTCATTTTTCTTTCATGGGTGCATACAAATGCCAAAGGGTACGTCTATACTTACTTCCTGGTCCGGATGTAAGCGATCGATCTTCTGGGATCGATTTATCGCGTCTTGTCTAGACGCGATAAATCGATCCCGGAAGTGCTTGCCGTCGACGCCGGTACTCCAGCTCAGCGAGAGGAGTACGTGGCATCGACGGGGGAGCCTGCCTGCCGCGTCTGGACCCATGGTAAGTTCGGACTACGGTACTTCGAATTCAGCTACGTTATTAACGTAGCTGAATTTGCGTACCTTAGGCCGAAGTGGGGGGTTAGTGTGGACCAGGCCTTAGAAGTATGCTGTTTACAGTGTTGTTGTAACCATATTGATCCCAGAGAAAGACAAAGTGGGGGGGGGAGGTAATATTTTTTTATTGGACCAACTTCTTTGGGTGGAAGAGACAAGCTTCCAAGCTTCACAAAACTCTTCCTCTGGTCTGGAAAAGGTAACCGGAGTGTCACAACTAAATACAAGGTGGGACAGATTGTTAAACATACAGGGTTAATGAGTGTTGCAAGAAACCACTTAAAATGAAGCTGTCAATTAACACCGCTACAGTCATAGAACAAAGAAGGGCTAGTAGATTACAAATTGTTGTAATGAGCCATAAAACCAATGTCTCTGTTGAGACTGTGATCATTAGTGTCTAGCAGAGTTATGAATTTAAGTTATCTGGCTTGTAGTTTGAAGGTGTTGTGCAGGGTTCCTTTGAGGATCAGGATTGGTAGGTCAGCTTGTATTGTGAAAAATGTTTGTATATGGTTGATAGGGTGTTTTTGTCTTTTATCATTTTTCTGGGTGAGTTCATTCGAGAGCATATTGATTGTCTAATTTGACCCATATAGCTGTTGTTGGGACATTTGATGCACTGGATGAGGTACACCACATGTCATGATAGACACGTGTAGAGGTATTGATCATTGTAGCAAAGATATGTCAGCAAGTTTTCCATCTGTTTTTCTGGCCGTGTGTGGTACCGCTTTGAATTGGTGTGTTCTGGCCACTGGGGAGCTTGCTTCTGATGATAAGCTTGAGATGTTGGGGGGTCTTTGGAAGACTAGGAGAGGGGTTTGGGGAAAGATTTCTTCCAGGGTATGCGCCACATCAAGTTGGTTGCTGGTACCCTGTGTGGATTCCAGTTTGAGTAGTGTGATTAGTGGTTTTTTTTTTTTTTTTTTTTTGTATTGAATAGGGTGGATAAAAATCAATGATTTAAAAAAAATCAAAAAAATCTGATTTTTTAAATTTAAATCAGATTTTTTTGATAAAATGCTTTTTGAGGAAAAAACCTATCTAAAGATAGTTTTAATTAAGATACATTATAGCTCGAAGATATCTCATCATGGAATAGGGATTATAAATTCTAATTCTATAGTATTAGACTATAGTCATGTAATGTTTAAGAAAAGTTTTGTAAATGAGTTCCAATAGTTCATGGATTAGGGACCAAATTTTATGGTGTTCCAGGGGTTTCTGTATAGATTATTTAGGGTAATCTTTCTGTCTACCCAATGGGACTCAGTGCTCAGTCTAGAAGATAGCATCAGAGATGCTTAGTTTTGCAGTTCTCAAACTGTGGATTTGTGTCTCCAGAGATAACATGCTTATTAACAGCAAAAATGTTTTTAAATGAATAAATAATATATAGAGGTGAGAAATAACAGACCTCTATTGGCCCTCTGTAAATTTGTGTACATAGCATCAATCCCTTACCTCTCTCTAAAAGTGCAAATTTTCAAAAAGTTCAATGAATAGAAGATTGGTGGGGGAGGAATAGATCCGGACAAGGAGAAGACGTCTGGAGATAAATGTGAGTAGGGAGGGACAGGCAGTAGAAACAAAGTGAAACTGTTTGAGCAGCATATTCCAGAAGTCTTGAGGTCTTTCTGAGTGTAGCCTTCATTGATTTGAGATCTACCATACCATTCTCACTAGAAGGGAAAACCTGTAATGGCAGTAGGCTGTAAAAGAGAACCAGTTTGGGAATATTTTAATGAAGTTCCTCTACCTGTGGGCAGGGCCGGCTCCAGGCACCAGCCGACCAAGCACGTGCTTCGGGCGGCACCGTGGGGCAGGGTGACACTCGATTTTTTATTTTTTATTTTTATTTTTTGGATTCAGCGGCGCGGCGCTCGGAGAGGGGGCAGGGGCTTCGGGCGGCGTGGTGCTCGGGGGGCGGGGCTTCGGGTGGCATGGTGCTCGGGGGGGGGGGGGGGGGGGGGGGGGGGTTTCGGCCGGGGCGGGGGGGGGGGGTACAGCGGCGCGGTGCTCTTCTTTTTTGCCTTGGGCAGCAAAAAAGTTAGAGCCGGCCCTGCCTGTAGGTAAGACAGACATGCGTGCAAAATGCAAACAGTGCGACAAAGAAAAACTTGACTGTTTACATTCAAAAATTCATATGCTTGTTTTGTTAAAATATTATGTTTGCTGTTGAAGAAAAAATCTACATAACGTTGTTTTAGTTAAATAAAACAATTTAAATCTCTGGTGATGTTCTCCTCCTAATACAGCATGGCAAAAAAATCCTCCAAATATTAATGATTAACCTCTTGAATTGGAGATAGTTCACCTCCCAATTACTTCTAAATATCTGCTTCAGTTACCTTTGGTAAATGAAATAACCAAACAATCATTCATTTTCTGATATAGCTGTAAAACTAATCTGAAAAGTTTTCAAAATAGATCACTTTAAAAATGTATAGTGTGTACCTTCTAAAAATGAAACCTACATCTATCTCTGAGTTGTGAAGAATATGTATTAAGGTTATAACAACCAAGAAGAATGCACTTTTATGTAGAAATCCATGATTAAATCGAGTCTTCCTGACTAGTGATTTAATTCAAATCCATCCTGGTATTGAAGCAAGTTCTCTCAGGTTATTTGGGTGGCCTGTTCCATGATGTGATCTACCTCTCTGGTGGAGTGAAGCTGCTCTGGGAGGTTAAAAAACAAAACAAAACAAAAACACCACCAAAAACCTGAGAGTTAAAAATATTCCTGTTTAGATCCAATTGGTGAAATTAAGGGCCTTGAAATTTTCAGCCTGACTTGTTACTGGACAGTCTCTACGCAAAAGAATAAATGGACACAAATCAGACGTCAAGAATTATAACATTCAAAAACCAGTCGAAGAACACTTCAACCTCCCTGGTCACTCGATTATAGACCTCAAAGTCGCAATACTCCAATAAAAAAACTTTAAAAACAGACTCCAACGAGAAACTGCAGAATTGGAATTAATTTGCAAACTGGACACCATTAAATTAGGCTTGAATAAGGACTGGGAGTGGATGGGTCATACACAAAGTAAAACCTATTTCCCTATGCTATTTTTCCTCTACTGTTACTCACACCTTCTTGTCAACTGTTGGAAATGGGCCATCCTGATTATCATACAAAAGTGTTTTTCTACTGCTGATTATAGCCCACCTTAACTGATTACTCTCGTTATAGTTAGTATGGTAACACCCATTTTTTCACGTCCTCTGTTTGTATATATATCTTCCTACTGCATCTTCCACTGCATGCATCCGATGAAGTGGGTTTTAGCCCACGAAAACTTATGCTCAAATAAATGTATTAGTCTCTAAGGTGCCACAAGTACTCCTTGTTCTTTTTGTTACAGTTGATGAGCCAAAGGCAGTCCATCCCATTAATGCTTCCTCTGACCCCACATAAAATTGTTTCATCCTTTTTACTCGTTTCTTTTGCAGTGTCAAGAGCTCTGCAGTTGTGGCAAAAAGTAGCCCCACGTTCAGGCAAAATGTAGCTGTAATGGGTACAGCTTTGAACTGAGTAAGAACAAACTGGCTGTGGAATAGGATTGAGCTCCTTTATAGCATCATGTTTATTTATAGGGATGTTTTACAATATGTGTAAACAGATATTAATTTAATGAGCCCTATACAATTCTTGGAAGTTCTTTGTGCTGCTTGATAATAACCCAAAGGAAAATGGACCCCAGAGTATAAGGAAAATTATCAATTATTATAGAATATGAATAAGAGCACAATTTTGATCCCCCAAAAACAAGGGCATTTGAAAACTCCTAAATTGTTGATTTTAGTCCTGGAAAATATACTCTAAATTTGCAGTAGAGGAATATGAGCATGCATCCGAAGAAGTGAGGTTTTTACTCACGAAAGCTTATGCCCAAATAAATCTGTTAGTCTTTAAGGTGCCACCAGACTCCTTGTTGTTTTAGTAGAGGAATATGAGATTTCAGGGTTCAAGGAGCTGAGAATACTCCCCCTAACAATTTTAGGGCCCACTTATATCACCCTTAAGGATTGACTAGACATGAACATTAATCCGGAATAAAATAGGATGTGAATTTAAAGCAGATTAATTATTCCTGATTAACTCCCAGTGTAGGCACCCGAATTCTGGAATAAACTGCCTTATTCTGAATTAGTGTAATGCACTTCCAGAGTGGATTAGCTAATGTGGAATAAGGTCATTTTATTTCAGAATAAGAGTGTCCACTCTTGGAGTTAATATGGAATAGCCCTTACTCATGTTGAGTAGTATGTTGGTTTGCAAGCAAACCCATTGCTCATGGAGTAATGTATTATAGTACTCAGTACAGGTACCCACTGTACAATTTATTAACATATAGTCAACTTCCTAGAGCCCCACCCGCTTCCCCTGCTGGGTAGATCCCCCTCCTCATCCTGGTCCTTCAGTGCAGCCCTGTTAGGTCCTTGCAACCCACAGTTTTGAAACCTCTGCTCTAGTTCAAACAGAAATTAGTTCAGGGAGGTTCTATGGCAGGGGTTCTCAAACTGGGGGTTGGGACCCCTCAGAGGGTCGCAAGGTTATTACATGGGGAGTCGTGAGCTTTCAGCTCCACCTCAAACCCCGCTTTGCCTCCTGCATTTATAATGGTGTTAAATATATTTAAAAGTGTTTTTAATTTATAAGGGGGTCGCACTCATAGGCTTGCTATGGGAAAGAGGTCACCAGTACAAAAGTTTGAGAACCACTGTTCTATGGCCTGTCTTATAGAGGAGTTCACACTAGATGAGCATAATGGTCTCTTCTAGCCTTATAAAATATGAATTTATGCATGAAGGAAGATAGCTTGAGCACCAGTGGGGAAAGACCCTTTTGTCCCATATTGATTGTGACATTAAGAATATTTTGGGTTCTTTGCTTTCACCAAATTCCTGATTAAGGGACCTCTTCTGGTTGGTGGATAACTTGTTGAAACCTTCTTGTCTCCTGTTGGACTGCAATTGAGCATTTCTTGCTATGAGGAGATTTGATGCACTTTGCTCAGATTTGGATGGAAAGCATCAAAATTAAAAGTCTAAATTAATTCATGCTGAAGAAAACCTGGTTTTGTGTGTGTGTAGATGCATGTGTGTGTGCGCACTTGTGCACACATGTGCATTTTTCCAGTATTCTGTTTACTTTGGAGGGAAATGTGTTACCAAATACTTCAGTTTGTAGAGACCTTGTTTAGATAAATCCTAAGAGCATGTAAAACATAGAAAAATCACAGAAATTAGCATCTGAAAGACCTTTCCTGAAGCCTGTCTATTCCATTGCCCACTGCATGATTGCACCTAAAATGTATTTATTTCTCCAGTCTACTTTGGGAAGAAGCTTCTACCACTTCCCTTTTGAGACTATGCCATAAACCTTTTGAGACTTCAGAGAATTCACGGTCACTCAGGATGATACTCATAATATTTTACTCAGTATATAATTTCTTCTTACTGATTTTATCTTATTACTCCTTTGGATCACCCTAAGTACTTTTTTCTCCATCCTTAACCTTTTACGCCCTTTAAACATTGGTAGGCTTATCAGGTTCCCCTGAGTATTCACATAGTGAAACAAAAAATATTTATGCTCTTTTGATCTTTCCTCATTACTAAATCCCTCCAGATCATAATTAATCATTTCTGTTGTTCTCTGAACTTCTGCAATTTACAGCCCCAACTTTTTAGTATTCAGATTCCCCAGACTGACAGATGCAGTCTTGCCGGGGTCCTATAAAGAAGGACCATTAACTCTTTGCTCCATAGCATGATTACTCTGCACATGCAGCCACAAGCCACTTTACCCAATTTTGTTACCATATTGGACTGCATCCGCTTTTAATTTAATGTCCACAAGGCTGAATAACAGCTGTAAATTTCTTTCCTATCAGATCTACTAATTTGTATTTTTCCAGATTAAATCTCATTTTATTTCATTCCTCTCACCATCTTTTGCAACACTTCCCAATAAATTAGAATCTGCAAATGTCAGTATCCAGTGGTTAATAGCTATATAGTGAATTAGTGAAACCAAATTATTACTGAGCCCTACAGCTTCCCATTAGACATCTTTCCTCTTCTCATCCTGATACATTGCCATTTAACCATACCCAATGATTTTCCAAGCCAATTTGAATTTAGGTTTTGAGGCAATGTTTTAAATGCTTTATCAGAATCCAGGTACATTGCCTCCACTACATTTCCTTCACCATTAATTGTGTAAAAAAGAGCAATAAAGTGAGTCTGACCCCATTTGTTCTTTGTAATCCAGTTTTGCATATTGCCTTTTGATTCTGTTTTGCTCTGAGATGTTTAGAGATTTTTCCCATTACTTTAAAATGTATGTAAATTATGCTTTGTAAACAATAAATGTCAGAATCACTTTTCTTTCCTTTGTGGAGACTATAAACACTCTTGCTTTCACCTTAGTCTGTCCCCAGTACTTCATGGTTCTTCAAAAATAATAGAACGTGTAACCTTTAATGCACAGCAGATATATTGCCATTCCCTTATACTAGCTATCCGTGTTGTACTTTGATGATGTAATATTGCATTTTGAAGCTAGGGCTTCGAAGCAAATGGCTTTCACTCATATCCCATACTGGCACTTCTCTGAAGCCACTTTCCTGTTCTTCAGAATCTCAGCTTTAATTTTTATAAGTAAGTCTCTAGCTGTCACGGTTGTGAAGAAATCTTCAAAAAATATGTAACTGATGCAGAGATGAGTCTGCAGAGTGGCTGGAAACTAGCTCTGAGAGGCATGAACCACACCATTCATCTTAGTGGAGGGTTAACTCCGCAATCTGGTGATGAACATTTAATTATCAGTATTATTAACTTTTTCATCCTTTATGTAAAAAAATGAGAGGGAGGATCACAGATCTGCACAGTTTATTGAGAGTGATGACTCATGTCAATGCCACAAGTAGTGGTTTTTGGGAGATACCATCATTTACCTTCAAATCAAGAAGAAGCCAAGCCTCATGATCCAACAGGGCCCATAGGTGCATTCACGTACCTCAAGGGGGAGCTTAAGAAGCCCATTAGAGCCAAGTGGCACATATGATCATATTGTGAACATCAACACAATTTACTGTGAATAGTGTATAATTTTTGTGGTTCATGTAAATGGGGCTAAAGTTGTGGGTGGAGCTTGGAAGAGTACTACTGTCTAAAATATATGTATATATAGATAGATATAGATATAAATGTACAACATGACCATCACCCCAGTAGTAATACTATGCAGAATGACATGTCAGGTTTCTAAAATATGTTTCTCTTGTCTCAGGGTTACCAAGGTATGGTTGATGGAGGTGACAACATTGTTGAAGTATCATGGGAAAGTGTTTCAAGCATCTTGCAAGTGGTAAGTACTGTAAACAACAGAAAACAAAGCAAAGCCCTCATTTGAAATCATTAACCAGAATTTTTAAACTTGAAGATCAAGGCCAAGAATTTCAAAAGTAGTCAGTGATGTTGACTGGCTCCATTTTTGGGCATCCAAGTTCAAACACCTGTTGAAAGGGCCTGATTTGCAGATAATTGATGCACAGCACCTTCCAAAAATCAGACCTCTATATGGTATATCATGCCTGGCACCTAGAAACAGTAACCCTTTTTGAAAATGTAGGTTTTAGATTTTCAAAATTGGGGGCCCAAAGTTAGGCTCCTAAATGCATGTTTAGGTATACACATTAATCAGGAGTGGCAGAATTGTGCCCCAGAAGTTTAAAACAATGTCATATTAGTAATGTATTAGGGAAATGCTATGTTTTATGTGATGCCATGGAAGCTGTTCACCAATAAAAGTAAACATTTACATTTTTTAAATTTATATGCAAAACAATTGCTAAAAAATGAAACCATTATATGTGGAGGCTAGTGCACATACCTGGTGGGCTCCTTTAACCAGATCATTGTGCAAAACAAATTGTGCTGTAGTTACCTCTGCAGTATTTCTTCTTGATAAAATAGTTCTCATTTTCAATAACACATAAAAGAAAGAAGGATGTTGTTTGCCGGCCTTTCTGTTCTTTTTTATACTATTCTAATTTTATTTTGCAAAAATAAGTATTTTGAGGGAATGGGTAATTTTTTTTTTGTACTTGGTTCATAATTCTGTTTCTGAATAGAGGCACCCACTGTTAGCAGCAAATGGGTCACATGCTTCTTTCACTTAACACAGACTCTTGCCTATTATCATTTCTGATGTTTCTAATGTGAGTCATTTACTCATTGTTTCCATCATAACTGGTTACTTTTAGAACCACTTCAAGTGTGTGTTTGTACTGCACTCTCATTCATGGAGACAGGTTTCCCAGCTCTCTTCTTCCTCACTTTCATCTTTCCATTATCAGCTCGTTATAACTTTCAACACGTATGGGCAGTGCCAAGAAATGGTTTGGAACAGGAAGTGCTCGGTAGTGAGGCAGACTGTTTCAGATGGTAATACAAACTGTACAAATTCCAAGCTCAAATTTGGGTTGGGCCTGGCTCAGATTTCTTGTTTTTACTCTACGTAGGAAATGATTATGAAACACTGAGGTAATAATCTCTAAATCTTCTGCTAGGAAGAAAGAAAATCTGCATTATGTTAATATTACTTTCTAGACTACATTAGAAACACAGCAAAACTATAATCAAGGACAATAAGCTTGTATAAAAGACAAAAAAGATATACTGATGATTATATATTTTCTGTAAAGCTTGCTGACAGATTCTAAACAGATTTTAAACAGCTAACAAAATCATCCAAAAGACAGGACTTGATGTTCAACTACCCAGACATCTGTTGGGAAAATAATACAGCAGGGCGCAGATTATCCAATAAGTTCTTGGAATGCATCGAAGACACATTTTATTACAGAAGGTGGAGAAAGTGACTAGGGGAGAGTCTATTCTAGATTTGATTCTGATGAACACGGAGGAACTGGTTTAGAATTTGAAGGTGGAAGGCAGCTTGGATAAAAGTGTCCATTAAATGATAGAGTTCATGATTCTAAAGAATAGTAAGAGGGAAAATGGCACAATAAAGATAATGGAATTTCAAGAAGGCAGACTCAGAGAATTGGTAGGTAAAATCCCATGGGAATGAAGTCTAAGGGAAAAAAGAATTCTGGAGAGTTGGCAGTTTTTTAAAGAGACATTATTAAGGGTACAAGAGCAAATTATCCCAATATATAGGAAAGAGGAAGTATGGTAAGAGCCCACCCTGGCTTAACAGTAGATCTTTAATGACCTGATCCTCCAAAAAGAATCATATAAAAAGTAGAAACTAGGTCAAATTACAAAGAATGACTATAAATAAAACCAACACAAGCAAGTAGGGACAAAATTAGAAAGGCCAAGGCAAAAACATGAGATTAAACTAGCCAGGGACATAAAGGTAGCAAGAAAACATTTTATATATACAGTAGAAGCAAAAGAAAGAGCAAGGACAAAGTAGGCCCATTATTCAATGAGGAGGGAAAAAAATAACAGAAAATGCAGCAAATGGCTGAGTGTTAAATGCCTTTTTTTGCTTCAGTTTTCACCAAAAAGGTTAGCAGTGATCGGATGACTAACATAGTGAATACCAGTATAAATCGGGGAGATCTGAGGCTAAAATGGGGGAAAGAACAAGTTAAGAATGTCTTCAAGTTCGCAGAGCTTGATGAAATATGCCCTAGAATACTTAAGGAACTAGCTGAAGAGATCTCTGAGCCATTAGCGATTAACTTTGAGGAAGTGTGGCGGATGAGAGAGATTCCAGAGGACTAGGAAAGGGCACGTATAGCACCTATTTTTTAAAAAGGGAATAAGGACAACCCAGGGAATTATAGATCAGTCATCTTAACTTCGGTACCCAGAAAGATAATGGAGCAAATTATCAAACAATCAGTTTGTAAGCACCCAGAATAAAATAAAGTGATAAGTAACAGACAACACAGATTTGTCAAGAACAAATAGCCTTATTTGACAGGGTAACAAGCCTTGTGGATTGAGGGGAAGCAATAGATATGATATAACTCGACTTTAGTAAGGCTTTTGATACAGACGAACATACCTTCTCATAAACATGGTAGAGAAATATAGCCTAGATGAACTTCCTGTAAGGTGGGCACACAGTAGGTTGGAAAAGCATACTCAGAGAGTAGTTATTAATGCTTCACAATCAGACTGGAAGGGCATATCAAGTGGGTCCCTCAGGGATCTGTCCTGGGTCCAGTTCTATTCAAAATGATTTGGATAATACACTTATAAAGTTTGTGGCTGATACTATGCTGGGAGAGACTGCAAGCATTGCAAAGGACAAATCTTGACAAACTGGAGAAATGGTCTGAAATACATAGGATGTTATTCAATAAGGACACATGCAAAATTCTCCTCTTAGGAAGGAACAATCAATTGCACAAATACAAAATGGGAAAGGACTGCCTAGTAGGGAGTACTGCAGAAAAGGATCTGGGGGTCATAATGGATCACAAACTAAATATGAGTAAACAATGTAACACTGTTGTAAAACAAAGCAAACATCATTCTGGAATGTATTAGCAGGAGTCTTGTAAGCAAGACACGAGAAGTAATTCTTTCACTGCTCTCAGCACTGATAAGACGGAGTATTGTGTCCAGTTCTGGGCACCACATTTCAGGAAAGATGTGGACGAATTGGAGAAAGTCCAGATGAGAGCAACAAAAATGATTAAGGGTCTAGAAAACATGACCTGCAAGGAAAGATTGAAAAAAAATGGGTTTGTTTAGTCTGGAGAAGAGAAGACTGAAGGGAGACAGGATAACAGTCTTCAAGTATATAAAAGGTTTTCTTATCTACCACGCTTGTTTCCTGCCTCATTGCCTGATATGCATGTACCATAGTTTTTAGAATGTAATTTTCCTAGAGATTTGGGTAACTCTATTATTTTCTAGTGTACTCCCATACTTTTTTTTGTTAATATTTTCCTTAATTAACAAATCAACATAAAAATTAACAACAATTTACATAAAATATGACAAAGATACATTATTTATTTCCCTTTTCCAGGGAGGGACAGTTATTGGTAGCGCACGCTGCAAAGAATTTCGTACCCGGGAAGGCCGTTTGAAGGCAGCTTTCAACTTGATTCAGCGTGGAATCACTAACCTTTGTGTGATTGGTGGTGATGGTAGTTTAACAGGTGCTAATCTCTTTCGTGAAGAATGGAGTGGACTTCTAGAGGAACTGGCACAAAGTGGTAAGTTTGCATCTCTGTGAACATGTAGAGCTCTTAGTCCTCCTTCAACTGATGAAAGAAAATATGTTGTTATTACACACAGAAAAGTTACATTCAAAGAATGTTATTTAGGTTGCAAAGTCAACCACATGAAAATTAGGAAATGCTAGATTTATGATTGTGTACACATAACTTTTCAGTCCCCTTGTTCATCCATCCCGTGCTCTGAAGAAGCCAGAGTTCCTGTGGAAAAAAAATAGCACAGGATCAAGTAATTAAAGACTATCATAATGCATACACAAAAGGGGCCAAATTAAAGTTGCATAGTGTCACAGTGTGACTTGCCCCATGGGCTGGAGAACATGGGTCCAACCCATCCCTGATTTCAGATTGGGCCACACCTTACTCCTGAGGGCATTCTGTGCCAAAAAATTAAAAACTCTGCACCAAAAAAATAAAAATTCTGTGCACAGTATTTTAAAATTCTACAAAATTCTTGCAAATTTTATTTTTCAAATAAATGTGGAAGCTCCAGCATGGCATTGGGGAGCACAGGCCACTGGCTGCACAGAGGTGGGAGATCACTGTGCAGCTCCCTTCTGGGACACGGAGTCAGTGGTATGGTTGCACCCAACCCATGACACAGCGCAAGGACCGGGCCTGCCCCAGAAACACCCCAGGGCCCTGCCCCTCTGTGCCAGGTGCATCAGGTCTGGGCAGGCAGGCTCAGCAAGGCAAGATCCAAGTGTGGAGGGGCTTAGTATGGGGGGATCCATGTCTGGGTTGAGAGGGTTCAGTGTGGAGTAATCTGGGTGCGGGCGGCTCAGTGGGGGATCCGGATGCGGGGGGATCTGAATGCACAGGGGCTTGTTGGGGGGTTCTGATTGCAATAGTAATGGGACTCTGCAGGAGGGGTCCAGGTGAAGGTTGGGGCTCAGTGGGTGGGGTCTGGGTGTGGAGGTGATAGAGCTTTGCAGGGGGGTCTGGGTGTGGGAAGCTCAGGGAGCCAGATGCTGGGGGAATGGGGCTCATTGGGGTGGGGATCTGGGTTGCGGGTGGCTCATTGGGGTGGTCCAGGTGCAGGGAGAGTGGGGCTTATCAGGAGAGGTTCTGGGTGCGGGGGGGAGTGAGGCTCAGCAGGAGGGTCTGGGCATGAGGGGGTCTGGATGCACAGGGGTTGGGTGTATGGAGGGGCAGCTCCCTGTACAGTGATTCCTCCCCCTGCAGGTGAGGAGCGATGGATGCAGGAAGCACTAAGGTGGCAGTTTGCAGAGCTTCCTACAGCCGGGGGAGAAATCTGGGGGTGGATCTGACACAGCCCCAGATGCCGTGCATCTGAGCCTGGTGCAGGGTAGGAGCCACCAGCCGGGTCTTCCCCAGTCCTGCCCCCTGCCCCACAGTGATTTACGTCTCTGCCGCCTTCCCTGGGTGCCCGAAATATACTGCTGGGGAGGGTCATATGACCGTTCTTGTGGCTTCCCTTTGCTTCCCTGTCAGAAAGTCATTTTTCTGCAGGGAAGCAAAGGAATCTGCGAGGGACATAAATTCTGTGCATGTGCAGTGGTGCAGTATTCCCCCAGGAGTAACACCTAGGGGAATCAGGTAATTCACTATAAAGAGTAGAAGGTGGCTGCAATATGTCGGGAAGCCCAGGGAGTTGCAGCTATGCTCATGGACATTGCAGGGAGAAAAAGGGCTACTTCTGGACCATGACAGTAGGGAGCTTGGAGGGTAAAGCCCAGTGAGAAGGAGGTTCCTGAAGGGCAAGAAACTCTAACTGCATTTGGGACTGGATGTCAGAGCCCCAGCAAAGGAGAGCTGGGAGGGGTCAGATTGGTATGGAAGAAAAGTTCTGAGAATGAGAGAAAACAGCAGAGTGAATGAATGGATGTTTTCTTTTTGTTGTTGGAATGGATTTTAGTTTGGGGCTCTGAATTGCTGGTAACTGGTCCTTGTATTAAACTAGCCCCAGTCAGGGATACTGTTAACCAGAGAAAGCCTCTGTGAGTTCTTAAAGGGCCCAGCAAAGAGGAAAAAAAGAGGTGGGGAGCTGCAGAGACATCGCTGGCCACAAGGGGTGCTCAATAACACAGTAATCCTGTTACACACAGGAAACCATAAATCTGGCATTTTCTATGTTTTAAGTGCTAGACTTTGCAGCCTAAATAACTTTCTTTAATATAGTCTTTATGTGTGTAATGTTCTAGAGTTTTAATTAAATGAAAAAAAGATAAAGCCAAGTTTTATTATGTGCAGCTTTAACCACCTCTCCACCATGAATCAACAGCAGGGTCTGAACCCTGAACCTCCAGCACTGCTACTTATTGAAGTACCAGATTAACAACATTGGCTGGCACCCAGAGAAGGCTGTTTTCTCTGAGGAGGGGGTGGGGATTTGGATTTATGGGATAGTTGGGGGAAGCCCAGTCTGGCCTGGAGTTCTCTCTCCCCCCCACCCCAGAAGTCAGGGTTGCTCCTGTCCCATATGTTACCCCAGAGGGATGATTGGCTTCTGGTACCATCTGGTGGATCTGTGGGTGGTAGGCCTCTCTCGGTCTCTCTCTCTCTCCCCCTTGCCCCCAGCCTGGGAGTTGGAAGAGCTCCTGCCCCATGTGATTCCCCAATTGAGGTGGCGGCAAATGATTTATAAGCAGAGAAGCCTGGTTCAGCTCAGCTCTTTCCTCCCCACCTCTGCTTCACAGCTCTGTCAGCTCCTTGGTGCAATTTGTGATGTGCTGCTGGTTTGGTGCTAGCATGAGCTTGGGCTGGGGAATGGTCAGTGAGTTTATTGGCAGGCTGCCAAAATTTCCTGCGGTTATATCTTCTCTGCATTAGTTTGGGTGAGAGGTTTTCATGTGTGGATAGGGTCGGGGGTAGGTGCAACAAACAATACGAGCCAGAGTTATCTCTGCAGTGAAGACATATCCTGAGAGAGGGTAATGGTGATTTTTAACATTTAATATCTTGGCCAAATCTGAATGGAATTTCATGGGACAAAAAAGGCATGCTGTATCCCAAGGGGAAACCCCTACCGAATATCCAGACTTGCTACAAACAGTAGAGGTATGAGACCTTTTCAAAGAAAAGATTTATAAGAAACCTTTTGAATGGATAGTGTTAGGCAACCTTTATATAGACATTGCTACCACCTTCCTCTCTATACTAATAGAAAATGTCCCAACTATTGTATGTTGCTCAGTTGCACCAAAATGGTGCAGTGGACGTGGTTGCAGTGAGGTTGTCTCCTTGATGCTATAAATTGCAGTTTATGCTTGTGTTGGCTCCAGTTCCCATTGCTTTAATTCACTTCCTCTACTTTATCCTTCTATTTTTCTAAAAATAAGTAATCTGAGATTGGAATTTAGTCTTAAACACATGAATAATATACTGATGTAAGTCTTCCAACTGAAGTCACCGGGAATACTCATGTGAGTAAAGCTATATACTTATTTTCAGACTCAGCCCCAAGTGTATTGAGCTGTCACATCACATAATCGCTGAGCAACTTCTCAAAAAGATTCCCAGGAACGGAATGAAATATGCATTGTGTAATATATTAGCAATGTCACATTTGTGCCCTCTTTGGATAGCTGTATTTTGGCCCTAAAATATTAGACTCTAAAAAAAAAAAAAAACACCCTTTCATAGCACATTCTTTGCTAGCACAAATTAGAAGTTTGTCTTTGGCAAAATTCTGTAGCTTTCCTGCATGTAGAAATCTAAATGACTGACCCAGTATTTTTTCACTGTAGTTTGAGAGAGACATGCTTAGATTTAGAATGCGGCTTCTCCATTCCCACTCATTTATCAGTCATGAAACAATGTACTGGAGTCTTTCAGTCACACAGAAAGGGTTTCACCCAGCATTTCATGCTGGCGACCATATATTTTCTCTTCTTTTAGAATTTTCTGTCCACTGGAACATGCTCGGTCACATCCACAATTCAGTTTGCCCCCCTCTACTTCTTCATCCCGTCCCATACATTGAGCGTGTAATCTGAATGATGTTTTTTGGGTTTAGGGAGTGACAACCTCAAGACTAGTTCTAAACTCCCTGAACAAATGGCCTAGCAAATCACTCCGTGGGATAAAGTGCTTTTGGTTTGTTCCAAAAGACCCTTGATCTTAAAGAAAAGCTGTCCTCTTGCTCCAAGAAGTTTTATTCGGTTTTTAGCTTTGGCTAATCCTTTCCCTATGGAAATGTGTTTTTTATTTTAGAAATTTTAACTCTTACCAAAAAAAAAAAAAAGGACTAAATTGATACATTGCAGCTACAATCTGATTGTGCGTCATCTCGTGTGGCTGGCTATTGTTAATAGATGGTTTTACGGCTATTTCTCTGCAGGCAAGATTGAAGAAGAAGCTGTGAAGAAATATGTTTACCTCAACATTGTGGGGATGGTTGGATCCATAGATAATGACTTCTGTGGCACAGATATGACCATTGGTACTGACTCAGCCTTGCACAGAATCATTGAAGTTGTGGATGCCATCATGACCACTGCTCAAAGGTAACAGGATGCATGGGGGAGTACACGAGATTTTAAAATATTATATTTTTCCCAGTGGTAAAATCAGGCATGTTTATGATTTAGTTGTCATAGAATACTTCATATGTATGAATTAATGTGATGTAAGGTTCTTAGACTGCATAGACCCAGAATTATGTTGCGAGCAAAAGTTAACCCCTTACCTCTTGAATTGGTTTGTGTGTTGTGGGAGGGAATTGGGGGAAGGATGGTTTGAGAGATGGATCAAACATGGACAGGGAGCATTTTTATGTGTGTTTTGTGTTTGTAAATTTAATCCTTTTATTTTGCTAACTGGATTGAATTGTGCAAATATACTTTCTGTTTTCATTTGTGACTTTCTAATTAAAATATGGATGATGATGATGAAAGAAAGAGGCTTATAACTTCGGGGAGAATACAATGTAATCTGGGCAATGATTGTGCAGTGGTAACCTCCATCCTAAAATGCAGCAATACCTTATTTCAGTCCTGGGCCTTTCATGATCACAGGATACAGTCAGGCTGCACTCTGTTCCAAAATCTGGGGTGCCTGTGAGATATGAACAAACGTCCATAAGGGAAAACAATGAGAGTGCAAACCTGAGCACGAGTAAACTCAGATCTCCAGAGGCAAAAAATTGATATGTTAATCCAATTTCAATTTGTCCATCACCTTACTATATTCAGCATCACAAAACTTTTAAGAGTGAAATTCACTCCTGTACAGGGCAGCACAAGGCCCTGTGCACTAATTAAATCCCCCTTCAGCACAGAGGGCTGGTGGTGGTTCTCTGCACAAGGATGAATTTTACCCTAAGAAAACTGGAACTCTGGAAGAGACTTTTCTGAACTGGTGAGAAAAGATATATAGTTACAGCTCAGCTATGTTGTCACTTTGACTGATATTTCTCACTTCGTCAGACATGTGCAATGGTATGAAAAGTAGGCAAGAGTATACAGAAGGCAAAAGTATTCAAACTTTAGCCAGAGAAGCAGGTGCACTAAAGCTTGGCTTTCTTTTTAAGTATCTCATATTTATGCATTGGTATTCCGTGCTACAGAAATACATTTGAAAAAACATAGATACTTCATTCAGTTTCACTCTTGACAAATAAAGCAATGACCATGCTGGTTTTACAGTTAGCCTGGTAATCAATGGAATTATTAAAAACCAAATGGTTACAATCCTTGAAGTGACACTACTGTGATTGATGGATTAAATATTCTTTCACCCTTTATTTATGTATGTATGTATTAACTTATTTTTTATGCAAAGTTTTGGTCTCTTACAAAAATAAATCAATATATTTTAGAGCAGCACTACAATAAAAAACTGGTTTGCATGTACAGTGGATGAAAAATAATTAAAGAAATATGTATTGCATTGCTCTGAAACCTTAGCCCCCTCCCGTCGCTCCTTGTAGTCACCAGTCATTCTGTATATTCCTTACTGAGCACAGCCTGCATCTGGGTAACATCTGGATGTGAACATTTTTAAAGAGGGTACAATATTGAGCACTCTAGGACTAGTTCCCTCCTCCCCCCATCAGACAAGTGATTATACCTTTACTTCTGGGTTTACTGTGTTGTTCTTGGTGTAAGGGACTGATCCCAGCTCCCGTTGACTTCAGTGGGATTTGGATTGGGTCTTTCAGTTGCAATAATGTTGTTGATCTCTCTTGTCATTTTATAGCCATCAGAGGACCTTTGTCCTAGAAGTTATGGGAAGACACTGTGGGTATGTACTGTTCTCACAAGTTTGTGTCTAGTAAAATTTAATTATAAAAAAACCTAAGTTTTGAAGTTTAATTGTCTTCTTATTTGTGTTTTTTTAATGTGTGCTTACTAGGTATCTAGCTCTTGTTAGTGCATTAGCTTGTGGTGCGGATTGGGTATTTATTCCGGAATACCCCCCAGAAGAAGGATGGGAGGATCAGATGTGTGTTAAGCTTTCTGAGGTAATCTGTAACTGCATCATGAACATTCTGTATGTCATGTGACGCTCACATCTGAAAAGAGGTGCCTAGCAACATAAATGATATGGTCCAAAGCCTATCCAGTAGGATTCAATCAAATTTTTGCTATTGATTTCAGTGGTAGAACTATTTGGTCCTAAATGCCTCTATTCCTGCATTCTCCAGCTGTTTGAAGCACAGTTAGATTCCGTCTAGGGCTTCCATAGGTCCCGCAAATATAGCCATAGTGGATCTGTTTTCTGGTTTGTCATCTTTCTCCTTGGTGTCTTATGCAGAACATTTAATTTTCCTCTGGAAACTTTTCTACATGCGTATTATTTCAAAGAGCATTAATATAATCTAGTATAAAAGTGGAATTATGTGAGTGCTTTCAAACATGTAGGAATGCATTAGCATACGGAAAGCATACACTACAAAACTTACAAAACTAGGATAGTATTCCCATCTCTTTGAAATCACCCGCTTAGCCAGCAGAACATTTTTAAAGCGAAGACATTTCCAGCAATTAACTGGTTTCTTTGCTGATATCAGAAGCATATGAGGCAGATTAACTCTGAAATCTTGAAAGGAAAATAAGACCACTTCTTCTACAAGGCTTGTGAAAATAAGAATGAAAAATACCGGATTAAGTATATTAGTAGTAATAAGAATCTAAACTGATGCATTCCTCTTGGTGTCCCAGTGTATGTTTTCTTTTTGTGTGAGTCTCCGGGAGTGAAAGATCTCCAGGATATGGAGCAGTGTTGAGATTTATGTCCTGTCGAGCACAGCACATTTTGACAACACTAAGTTAATAACCGGGCAAATAAAGTAGAACCTCAGAGTTACGAACTGACCAGTCAACCACACACCTCATTTGGAACTGAAGTACACAATCAGGCAGCAGCAGAACAAAAAACCAAAAAGCAAATACAGTACAGTACTGTGCAAAATGTAAACTACTAAAAAATAAAGGGAAAGTTTAACAGTTTGACAAGGTAAAGAAACTGCTTCTGTGCTTGTTTCATTTAAATGGTTAAAAGCAGCATTTTTCTTCTGCATAAGAAAGTTTCAAAGCTGTATTAAGTCAATGTTCAGTTGTAAACTTTTGAAAGCACAACCATAATGTTTTGTTCAGAGTTACGAACAACCTCCATTCCTGAGGTGTTCCTAACTCTGAGGTTCTACTGTATACAGATGTCTTTCTCTCCTTTTCGATTGGATTAGTTGAGCTACAAATATCTTTGGTAAATTATCCAAAGGAAAAGATTCTAGTCACTGGAGTTTAATATACAGTACAGTAGTTTGCTTTCAAAACTCTTTTTTTAATGGCATATCTTGTTTCAGGCCTTTTTTCAATATCCAATGTTTTCCTTCTCATAGAACCGTGCACGAAAGAAAAGGCTGAATATCATAATTGTGGCAGAAGGTGCCATTGATTCTCACAACAAATCTATAACTTCAGAAAAGGTTAAGGATGTAAGTATCGAACCTCTTTGTAATGCAGTTTCTGCTCTGGCTATAATTTAGTGTAGTTCCCTTTCCACTGCTAAAACTAGAATTTCCACAGGCATTCTGGTAAAACAGCCTTTTACAGTACTTGTCAGTTGCATTTTTATGCTTCTGCTTTATGGACTTAATCCAGAGCCCATTGAGGTAAATGGGAATCTTTCAATTAGTTTCAATGAATTTTGGATTGGGACCTATTTTTTTGTTAAATTAGAGGGCAGTCAATGAAGTGATATTTTAGAGATTTGATCTCGAGGAGATCTGCTTAAATTTGTCTCAGATCATTAATTATTATATGATGGGAAATTAAGTGATGGTCTGTCAAGTTCCTGGTGGACTAATGATGCCCTTATCGTCACAATTTACCAGTAAAGGAAGCATTTGGGGAAATCTCCCCAAGGCCAAGGATTACATGGGCACTGAGAGTGGAATTACCCTCTCATGCTTGGAAATGGTCCTTTTTGGAAACAAGTTTTGAAACACATTCATTGACAGAATGGTGCCGGGGAAACTTGAGCGGACACTGCTCGTGCTTCACCTGTTCTGTGATTACAGCACTTTGTTCTCCATAGCTGTCAGTCTGGCACTTTTCAGGAGCACTAAAATAATGAAGTCGTCCTTGACTTATCAATATAGAATTGTACTCCATTTAAAAAACTACAAATTAGTTGCACCGATTAGCGTTTTTAAGTAAAAGTGTGCAAAATAGTTGTTACTCATCTTGTTATTTACAGAGGAAAACACTACTTGCTTGTTACACAGACTTCAGTCTGTTAAAATGTCTAGGAAGCTGTAAATAACAGGAATGTAACTCTTGGGGAGAGTGAGTGAGGTGTTTAGACATCTCCTTGCTGGCCTTGTAGGAGAGGGGAAAGTATGCAGTACTTACTTCTGTTTGCTTACATCCTAACCTTATTCTTTAACAGAGGAGATTTTGATGAATGATCATATTTTAATTATCCTGGACTTGTACTTTACTTATGAATAAATGGACTGAAAAGAAAATGTAGCTGGAAGAAGTAAATAACTGCATACGTTTTTCTTTTGTGTCTCTTTGTGCACTTTTTTCAGTATAAAATTATTTCATTCTCTATGATTTTCCTAATAAAAACATCAGGCTATTAAACTGGACAAATTTTACTGTTACTGAGAGGGATAAAAACCAACATTTTTAATTTGGTGGAGCCCAAAGTTTCTGGAACAAATTGTTACACCTCCTTTTGTTCACGGACATCAGCCAAAGGCAGTGAATTAGAAAATCTGTATAAGGCTAAATGCTTTCACTGGGGCTTTAATTGCACAATTACTCCAAGATATTTAGTATTGTATATTTATAATATGGTTATAAAGAAACCCTATTACAGTAGATTATTTTTTCCAGACTTCTAATTGTGATCTTTAAACCTTTTTTATAAGGTTAAGGACTGTTTTTCTAAGTGCTCATTTATTACTAAATAAATGACATCAGTATGCCTCTCTCTAATTAAAGCATTGTAGCCAAAACAACTTCTTTACCATTATTAAACTGAACCTTCCTTCCTTCACAGTAGGAGTCTGGAGATTAGTTTTCCTAACCTAGATGCAAAGAGACTTAAGTAAATTCCTTAGTTGTGTCACCTTTGTTGACATGTGAACATTTATATTATATACAGCATAATATTACAATATTCCCAATATGTGCACACTATATAACTGCCGTAGTGACGCTGGTATTTTATATTTCTCATTTACGCTTTGAAATTCTTTGCAGCTTGTGGTTCAGCAGCTGGGATTTGACACTCGTGTGACTATCCTGGGTCATGTTCAAAGAGGTGGTACTCCTTCAGCTTTTGATAGAATTTTGGTGAGTGAACCTATGGTGATAACGTATATCTGTCTGCAAACCTGGAAGAGTGACATTGCAACAGTAGTAGCAATGTGCTTCCACTTATGCATACATTTTCCTTCTAGAATTTTGAATCATTTACAAAAATCAGTTAATACCCTCAATACTTTTGTGAAGTGGCCAAATATAATTATTGTCTCCAACTCAAGCAACAGAATGGTAATGCGGTTTGCCCCAGGCAACATACAGAGACTGTGGCAGAGCCAGGTTTAGCACTCAGTAACTAGTGGCTCCTAACTCCTTGCTGATTCCATTGCTGCCTCTCTATAGGAGGGAGATTTAAGCCACAATTGGAGAATCACATCAAATCCAAATCGGTCCACAGAAATCAATACTTACGTGCATAATTTTTTTCTGGTTAGGGGCCATCTTCTATTCTGCTATTTTAGGCATCGCTCTAAATGGACAAAAGAACTGGGAGTGACACAAAAATATGGATTATGTACAACAAAATCCTATACACATGCATATTAATCACCTAGAATTGGGGTGACAAAGTGTAAGACCTTGTCTCCACTAGGGAGTGTTTGCTGGTATAGCTATAGCAGAATAGTCATACGATCAAACTCTCCAAGCATAGACAGGGTTTATATGGTAAAAAAAAAGTGCTCTTGCTAGTATAGTTTATACCAGTTCCCCAAATGAAATAAGCATTGCTGGTTAAAGAGTATTTTTTGCCAGTATAACTACAACTACACTAGGGGTAGTGCTGGTATAAAAATAATCACACTACACAGAAGCATTACTATACTGGCAAAAGTTTCTAGTGTACACCTGGCTTTAGACTGCCTTTGCTACACATCCTTGCAGTGCTGCATATCAAATCACCAACCTAAATTAATGAAAGATATAGTTTGTGGATTTGCAGAGAGCATGCACATATACATGCTCAGTTACTACTGATAGGTGCTGTATATGGGGGCCATATAAGTAGGTGGGTAGATTTAAAAAAGAATGACCTTCACTGTAATGTATGTATTAATAATCATATTTACAAGTAATCCTATTTCCTTTAGAAGAGCTCTGTTCAAAACCTGACTGTGCCATGGGCTTGACAAGCCAGCCGTGAGAGCAGTCTTACTTGTCTTGTGGGTCACAGTACCCTAAACATAACCAGCTGTGATCACAGTTATCAAGGAGTGATTGTTTTAACGATGTAAAGAGAAATTTCCCTGTTTCTGTGGTGGGAGCCAACTAATTTACTCCTTTTAATACTGAGTGCATCCCCAAATACAGAGCCATCTCTCTCTATATTTTATTTTCAGGCAAGCCGTATGGGCGTGGAAGCTGTCCTGGCCCTTCTAGAGGCTACAGCAGATACCCCTGCTTGTGTTGTGTCCCTGTCTGGGAACCAAGCTGTCCGTCTGCCTTTAATGGAGTGTGTGCAGATGGTGAGTTCCGGGAGAAGAGCCAGTTTACACTTATTCATTAACTAGAGCAAAGTGCTCTAACAATCAATGGTCTGTTATGAGTTATAACACATGAATGGAACACTTAACTTGGTAATAATGATCTATTCTTATGTCTTTGCTGTGTGTAATTATTATGTAGTTGTTTTAGGGATAATCACTGACAAATGCAGTCCAACAAAGAAACATTGCTGCGTTTTTTTCAGATTTGGAAACCAGTATTTTTTTTCAGTTTCATCTGAATCTTTCATTTTGCACTTTGTGTCTTTGATTACAAAATCTCCATCCATTATAGCTCATTTGCATTAATCTGGTTTCCTCCTCCAAAATTATTCAGTGTTCATCCCAATTGAAATAAAAAAAAAAATCTCCTTCTGTGGCTCTTTTAGGTGCCAATCTTCCCACTCCTGCCCTCAAACCTGCTTGTCCTCTATAGAAATGGTAAGAAAAATATAAAATTGCCAGTGTGATGCAGGTCACAACAGACAACAAATCAAACAACAGATTGTCCTTTCAGGATTCCAAATAGCAGTGCTGTTTCAGAACAGATCCATTTACAGTACAGTCCTTAGTTTACTAACCTTTTATTCTATTCTTTTCATTAATTTTTAAGACTCAAGAAGTACAGAAAGCAATGGATGAAAGAAAGTTTTGTGAGGCTGTGAGACTTCGTGGAAGGTACAACACATCAAATCACACCCATCTATCTGCTTTAGGAGATACTGAACTGCTTTGCCTTCCCGTTAATGTTCCGGGGTGTGGGGATGCTCATGCATTATTCTGCATAACTATCCACTCCCCTTCCTCCTGCACCTCAGCTTAATGCTTTGCTGAAGCATAGGCAAGAGTTCAGTCTTTACAGGATTTTTCTGAAAGCATTACACAGAGTTAAACCCCAGGACTATTGTATGTAAGACTCTGCTAAATAGATGGTAATAATCCCCAATCAATTTAAAAAAGAGCACCACACTTTCTTACTTAAGTAAACATTTAATGCGCACAAAACACACTTCAAATAGGATAAAATGTTAGAAATAGTATTTGGAATACTACGAATAACTTTTAAGCAAAATCTCTAAGACAGTAAATCTGCTGGTGTTCCTTATATAGACCTTCCCCCTTTTGTTTCTGTTACAAACATTCAAATATAAGGTTTCAGCATAACATTTTCTGTTCATTAGCACACACATCAAAACACATTCTGCTCTGATCGTCTCTCAGAGATGATTTTTCAGTCTTTATGGTGTGACTATGGTATGTTGTGTGTGTCACCTGGACTCTTCAGAGCATGAGAAATAGCAGCATCTCAGTCCTTTAAAACACTTCTGAACCCCGTCAGCAAACAAACAGTCCTTGGATCTCCACAGCTAGCAGGAGTGCAGCCCTCAGGTTAGCAGCTGACCGGTCCTCTCAGTCGTTGGTGAAACAGTATCTTGTTTCCAAAGTGGCACAGGGATTGGGACTCAGTCTACATGGCAGATGCATCACTTAGTCCTGTGTCAATCAGCCACTGAGTCCACAGGGCTGTCTTTAACTCCTATACTTATAACCTTTCCCTCCCTTGCTCTCTGACTGGCTCAGTTCTCAGAGCGTGACTAGAGTATGACCTGCCCGGTTGGTTGCCCACAATGAGAACTTCCCACAGACCCTCAGAACCAGCTACTAAGCATGTTAGTTTAACTCCCACACCCTGTTCTACAGTTTCTATGCCCTTCTAGCTAAATTGCCCTGTCCTGCTCTCAGCATGTATGCAGAGACAGAATATCCAGCCATGATCTAGGTCTCTTCTCCACTGCTTCTCTTTCCCTCCTACGAGAAACAAAGTCAAATGCTGCAGTACCAGGCATGTGGGTTACATTAACACTGGCTATTTTATTTTAAATAATGTAGTTAATTATATTGCCAGTAACAGTGGTAGAGAAGCTTTCAGAGGTTTCCTAGAAAGGACAGTGTGAGAGAAAATAAAGCATCTGACTTGCTGTACCCAAACAAAGAGTGAGAACTCTGTTTTTCTCCGACAACAGTAATAAAATTTCATATTCCTATAGTTTTCAAAGATAGTAAACAATAATTAACTGCAGCTTGCTTTAAGACTTCAACATAGACTTTGATCCTGATGTAAGTCTACAATTCAGGCAGGAATGAGTCAACAGGATTGTCTGAGGTGACTGATAATGCTAGTGACTGAATGTGTTTGCTTATGCATAAAATTTGGAACCAAGTACATAGTGTATTAGGGTGTATTAGGGTGGGCTGGCCTAGTAAAGGTAGTTGGTTGTTTTATAAGCACTGCATTAGATCACTGCAAAAACAGTGCAACTCCTATTAAGGATTTGTGAAAGTTAGTATGAGAGGAACAAATCAATTATTGCTTCAAGTTGTTTAATGACAAAACACATCCTTCCCTATCTGTAATACTACTTTGCCTGTTAAATTTTAGAGGGATTTTAGTGACACTCTTACTGTTATTTTAAATACTTTACATTATTTTCAGAGTTCTAGACTTTTCATCTTTCCAGTTTTTAAAATGTTTTGCATCTGCGATTTAACGTTCCAAACAAACAAACAAAATATGTTATTCCTGTTAAGTGTCTGAATTAATAAAGTCACTGTGATTTTGGTTAAAGGGTAAATGTATATATAATGAAGATAAGCACTTTAGAGAGTAAGATATAGTCATTATCACCTTTAATACTTTTCAATAGCTTTTGTAAAGAAATAGTATTACCACAGTATACTCCCTAGGCGTTCCCTATACTAAGTCATTAACTGCTGGGAGTTGCAAAGATAACGTTGTAAAGTTTTTAAGGTCAGCAACTGTAACTTGAGTTGCTGTCTTTGGTATTATTTACTCTTTAGTTTAATAATGTTGCCCTTTTGATCTGAGCAGCTAGTCAGTTTGGGGCCTGTGGATGTTCCAGTTGGGAACAGAAATTGATGGTAGAAAGTATTACACCTCTACCTCGATATAACACTGTCCTCGGGAGCCAAAAAATCTTACCGCGTTATATCGAACTTGCTTTGATCCACCAGAGTGCGCAGCCCCGCCCCTCTGGAGCACTGCTTTACCATGTTGTATTCGAATTCGTGTTATATCGGGGTAGAGGTGTACTTTGATGTAGTTTTGGTTATTTACAAAGAACATACAAGATTCTGTGTCTTTGAATGCAGAAGGAATCAAATAGCTGGAAACAGCTTCTTTTGCTCACAGCACCAAGAGCATGTTAGTCAGCCTGCATCCCTGATCCCAAAACTTCTCCTTAGATTTCTTCCAGGGTCGGGGACAGTGCTTTCAGCTGCTCTGTTAGGCTGTATCTCTCTGAAAGCAATACTCAGAAAAAGCTCTTGGGCAGGTTCAGATACTCCTTTTGCCTTATTAGGGCTTATGTTTACAGTTATGTTTACTGAAGGGTGAGTTCATACCTATCAGTCTCAATCCCATAACAAAATTTCACCCAGCTCAGAAGAATAACTTCTGTTGAAGAATGTGCATCTCCTCAACTAAAATCCTTAGTTTCCCCTTGTCTCTTCTGCAGACTAGAAATGATCATTGCCTAGTCAATGGCACCTCCTGAACCAGCTTAATTGCTGTAAGTTTGAATCTTGCCATTCAGTTTTTGTGAGGCATTGCAGCCTCATTCATGTCAGTTAGGGGTAAAAGTGAAGCTTCCTGTTGCAGCTGTCTTGTAGAAAATGTAATAGTGTTTGGCGTTAAATTTTCTCTTCTCTGGTATGACAGTTAAGTCTGGCTATCCTGCTGCTTTCCATTCATGCATATTCAGGGCTAAAAGTGATTAGCAATAGGAGAATGATCCTCCTTCCATTACTAAAAGGATCACTTCTGATTGTAAAAGAATTATGACCCTGTATGTGCTTTTAGCAAGGACCTTGTCTAATACTAGCAGGTAATGAGAACAATACTAACAGCCCCTTTCATCTTTCTAAATCATCTCTGTAAAATCAGAACTCTGGTTTTTGGGGTCTATAATGTGTGTGGCTTCTATTTGGGATGCAAAGTGCCAAATTTAATAACTTGTCAAAACCGCATAGATAAAGAGATCCTTATTAGTTACAAAAACAAATATTTTCTTTCAAAGATTTTAAAAACTACATAATGAAAACATTATTTTTCCTTCTTTAGGAGCTTTGAAAACAACCTTAATACCTACAAATTATTGTCTAACAGAAAACCAGATACAGAACTTCCAAAGGTAAATTATACAGTATGAATAATTAAATGAGCCATTCTGTTTTTCTGTCTAGTGCATAGAATAATTTTTGTCTGGAATATTTTAACAAAGAAATCTTAAAACAATATTTTCAGTTTGGAATTTAACAACTGTTTCTCTAAAAATAATCTTGTACTGTATTTGATATAATTAAAATCAAAACTTTAATGAAAGATAGAGGCTTGGTAGGAGACACTTTAATTTTCATAATAAAATTGGTATAGAGTAATAGTCTTTTAAAGCCAAGTAATATTCTTCCTAGGAAATTCCTTTCTAAGGAACTTATCTATCATGGGTTTATCTATGGTGCCTATTGCTGTATATCTATGTGATAGTGCCTCCTATTATGCTCCCCTATGTGGCGTGGCATGGCATGGCATGGAAGGATGCAAAAGCAAAGTACTCAGACTTAAAAGACCCTGTAATTCTTGGTGGAAGGGGAGAGGACACTGGGTAGGAGGATTCCTCCCCTCAGCATCCAACGGACAAAACACTTTGTGAGACCTAAGTGTGTGTGGCTAGAAGGTTAGAAGGTGGAGTTGGGTCAGCAGCTGCGTATGCCATGTGGGCCTGATCTAACCATTCATTGTGCATAGATTAGTGGCAAAATAACCCTGATTCTCCTCTAGTTTGTGAATTGTTCATAAACCAGTCTTGATTCCTACCAGTATATTCATTATTAGGAAGCTTTCACCAAACAGTTTCTGTAAACAAATTTCCGCCTGTGGGCTAGTCGCAGTTTGTTCATTTTGACTATTCCGTTTTCATTATTCGTGATTTGTGGTGTAGGATAAATCACCTAAATCGCCTGTTGTTGTTTCTTCTTCCTGATTGGATAAGTTATATTTTTTATGGAAGAATGATGTGAATATGACATTTGGAAAAAAAATCAGGTTAAAATTAAGGAACATTCACATGTATACCAGGTGGTCACCCAGAAATGTTGTGAACAGCTAATATCATGACCTCCACCTGTAGTGCAAACAAAACATGCCATTTTAGTTTGCAAAAATATTCCCATATCACATTATTGAGTTATTTATCCAGCTCTAGGCTGTTCCCCTAAAAATACTTGGGGGGTAGGGGGAGGTTTATTATTGCTACTTGCAATGTTATTTTAAGTCCCTGGCTTCTATTCCCCTCACAGGAGTGGATAGTAGTGTATGTAAGCCACTCAGTGTGGTGCTCTGTTCCCCTGTAGTGGTAGCTGGTCCAAAGAGGTTGTGCCTTATATAGCCTAGGGTAGCAGAAGTGAGACTTTTTGCTCAGGCAGTAGAGGCTCTATGCATTTAGAGCCAGAGGTCCCAGGTTCAAACTCCATTGCTGAGGACCCACCCCCAAGGTGTGGTGTTACAAATGCAATTGCAGACTGCCAAACAGTGGCATCACGTCCACAGACCAAGGAAAGTATTCTGCGTAGATGCCTTGAGATCCCCAGAATGTGGGCCAGGATTCTCCATGAATTCTTGAGCTCTGTATCATTAGATGGCTGTGCCTTCTCTGTAATGTTTACTAACCCTTCCTCTACTTAGGTTTTCTGTCATATATGTTCTGCAGTCTCAGAGCTTTGGAAACATTACATCTAGTTTTCTCTCTGCATGAAAGGAGTGATTAGCTTTCGAACCCTTAATGCTGCTAGATTTGTAGTTGTGCTTCCTTTCTTTTCCTCTTCCACTGAATTGGGTTTAGTTAGCCTGTTAGGTTTTTCTTCTGAGAAAACTATGTATTTTATATTTTTAAGTTTGATCACGGGTCTCTTTATTTTACAAAAGGAAAATTCCAAACTTTCCATAGTCTTTGGAAAAATGGAATTGCTAGAGTATAAACTTTCTGGCTTAGATTTATTGCCATGTTCAGCTACTGGCTAAGAGTTTAAACATGAAAACAGAAAATATTGATTTTATATACATATATAGGAACTGAGAAAGTATGGCAACACGCAGATAGATAAAACCAGGAAGAACTTATGCTTTAAAGGAAATCAGGCAATGAAGGAAACAAGAAATATAAAGTAGAGACCATTTTAAAACTAGAAACAAATAAAATTGCAGGGGAAAAAAAACAGGGCAGAGGAATCTTTAGGCATAAAGGCCAAGATTTTAAAAAATAGGAGTCTAAATCAGGTTCCAAAATGCATATTTAGATGCCTAAATCAGTGGTCTGATTTTCAGGAGTGCCAAGCACTTAGTAGAATCTGTTGATTGTAATGGAAGCTGATGGACGATCAGCACAGCAGCTTTGAAAAACCAGGCCATTTATTTAGATACCTAAACATAGGAGTTTAGCTTTAGGCTAATATATATATTCTTTAATTTTGGCTATAGTCTTGCTCTGTATGGCATTAATAGGTATTGTAGGTTGGCCTGTAATTGTTAGTAACCGTTAGGATTTGATCAAACAAATGTTTTTGGTTTTGTTTTGTAAGTGTTAAGAGGTTTTGGATTTAAATTGTTCAGGTGCTTGGCGGTTTAAAAATATCCAGAAAACTGCTTTTCACTAAAGAGAAAACATGTAAATGAACTGTTGATATACTATGTCACAGGAGTTTATATAATTATTGTTGTCTAAAAGCAAACACACATAGAAAACTAGTCAAACTTGCTGGGGGAAAAAAAGACAAGAACAGGGTCGAATGGAAGAAGCAAGAATAGCAAAGCCAAGAATGTAATAATGTAGTGGCCTATTACAGAAAGAAAAATAACTAAAAAAATCTATAGTAAAATAATAATCCTCAGCTGGTATAAATCAGCATTGCTCCGTATACTAGGTAAGGGAATCACCCATAGTATTCTAGTGCAAAATAAATAAATAAAGATTTGTCAGTGTCCAAGTTTCTTGATGAAGATTTTGTTTCTTGAGTAACTTACCAAGTTTTGAGTATTAACCCATTTGTATTGTAGGATTGTAGTTACTATCTCGTTACAATCGTTTGGTTGTTAATTAGCAGAAAATGTCTGTAGGAGTAGCCTGTTACTTTAAAATCTTTCTGTTCTCTTTTACAGGACCATCTCTCATGTAGTGTACGTAATTACTTGCACAGTGATTAACCTTAGACAGCTCAGTAACCTTTGTAGGTTTTGAGACTATGTTTTACTTTTGCATGGTAATGAGATTTAATTTGCCTTTTTTTTTTTTTTTTTTATTGTACATTTGTGCTCAACAGCGGGATGGTAGAATTTTCAGGACCTGTGCTTCAGTTTTGCCACAGATTTATTTATATCAAGCCTTTTTCACCCAAATCCCCCTGGATTTTAGAGTTTGTGTAAAAACTCTAAAATGAAACTTAAATTGATTTCTGTAAAATGAAGATTTCATAATCTACTGATAACCATTTTCTCTGTAGAAATTGTTAATGCTTATCCTATTGTGGCATGTTTATCCCAAGCCATACCATGTGTATTGACAGAGGGTTATAAAAGACAGGGGGCCCGATCCTGCAAACTCAAGTAGACTACTTGCATGAGTTAAGGGCCCAATGCTGAAAATTGTAATATTGGTATAAAATACTAATGAAGAATGAAGAGGTCAATGGAGAATAAAAGCAAAGAGCATGAGATCTTTAGATGTCTGAATTACCATAGTGTTATCATAGTTTAATAACTTAATGACAGTTCTTAGTCCTGGGAGCAAGTAAGTGTCCACCATCTAGTTCCATGGTCTAGGGTTGAGCAATGGTAAGATGATGTCTCCAGTCCATTCATTATTAGATGAATATTGAGGTGGTGTCCAAGAAAAATGATCTTTTCTTTGATGTCCAAGAAGGTCAGATAATAAATTTCTCTGCTAGCTATTCCAGTCTTTAAGTATCAGGTTGCAAAATTCTGGCAATGGGGCAACAGAAGTATCCAAATGTTACTCACCATCAGCCATATGTAAGCAAAAAGATTTAACGTTTCAGGAACAACAGCCATTCCATTTTTAATAGCCACAATATTATGTAAGATTTGCCAATACCATGTGTGAAGGCTTAGTCATCAGGCAAATTAAACGTCTCCTTTAAGGCAGCAGAAGAAAATGAAATATCAATTTGCAGTACAAAACTTTTCCTAAATTACTCAGCATAAAATCCTTTAGGACAGACAGTTGATACTATGTTCTTTTAAATTTGACTTACATATAAATTAGCAGCCCAAACTTAATATTTTGTTATAGATTCTTAATAAATAAAAGCATACACATGCATTCTACATACTGTATCTAATAAGGCCTTGATCCAGCAAAGTCATGCCTATTTCTTGCAGAGTTAAAGTCATAGAAAGTCAGCTGTAGTACTTCAGTGCTTTGCTGGCTATGATCCTAAGTGTGCAACAGCATAGCATTCCTTCAGATACTGGAAAATTAGACTCTACACTACAGGCCAACACAGGCTGACATGCACTGTCACACTCTATGGCACAATGGCCGGGAAATAACACTGCCCATGCAATATTTGCATAAATACCATGATTTTTGTTAGCAACTGTTTGTTTTTTTAAAACCTGTAATCTTTAGAAAAAAAACCAAAAATGTTTATTCTCTCTTGGGATTGAAAATGGAAGAATTTCCTTCTCAGTTAGGCCATTGCTATGCCAAAATCCGTGCAGAGCATTTTAATGCATGTCATTTTAATGTGGAGATGCTTCTGAATGTGATTAACAAATTGCTTAAAGCTCAATGAGTGCTGCCACACAAGCTCAGACTATTTTGCATTTTGCTTCTGCTGTTCACTAGCACTTGAATGCTTCACCCTTACTAAATGTACAATAACATAGTTTAACTTCTCCTGAAGGTAAGCCATGCAAAGTTTTAGTTCTACCCTTATTAAGATTTTTTGGGGGCAGTATTAATTTCAACTGTGGAAATACGAAACCAAATTCTATGTATTATGAATATAGACTTACTTCTTTCATTTAAAAGTAATGGGTCATATTCTTAACTGGTGCAAACCAGCATGGCTTCATGGAAGTCAATGGAGCTGCACTGATTTACACTGTCTGAGGATCTGGCCCAATGTCTAATAGTTATCATTTAAAGATTTTTTTTTTTTAGTAGAACTTTCAAGGAAAATAACCAGTGATTAATTTGTAAAGAACACTTCTCCATTTCAGGTGTTGCTTGTTGTAGAGACGGCGTGAGTTTAGTAGAGTTCTCTGAACTGTGGTTAAAATGAGTCTGAAAGATGTTTTGCTAATTTTTTACTCAATAACTTGACTTTTTTTTACCCTGACAAAACTCATTTCGACTTGTCATTACCTTTAGCACTTACAATAGAAATCAAAGCATAGAGTTGTTTCTTTAGGAAAGAATCCGTGGTCTCAGTTACACCAGTGTGAAGTAGGAGTAACTCCTTTGCAGAAAAGAATATTTGCTGTTCCAAAACTGGTGTGAGGTCAAAATCAGACCCTATATATCTCACCTATAAATAAAAGGAACATCTTATGACAACATTGTGTGTATTTGGTTACCTGAGGAGTACTGAATGTGCTCTCTTGTAAATCCACCTACAAACAATTGTTTTGACATATCCAAGGTAAATTCATAATTAAGCAAAGAGGGACTTTGACACTGATAAAAGCATGTGTACAAAACGCAAATTACCTGATAATATTCTGTTTCCCTTTATTATTGCAGATCTTGTTTTATTAAGAGCTTTTCTCCTTACAGCCCAGCTTGTTCTCTGCTCTGATCTTTAGTAAAGTCATAAACCTCTATTTGATGTTGTAGCCTTAGCTGCGAAATCACTGCAGTACACATGTTCATTATCCTGACTTCACTGTAGAATTAAATAGAGAGACATTCTGAACTCTGAAAGAACTAAAAACCTTTACCTAAATACAATACTTTTAATTCGCGTCAATAGTAAACATTACTTACCCAAAAGTAGTTCGTGTTGTCTAAATCTGATCTCTGAACCATAATCCCACTGTGAAAGTCTCTTTAAGTGACTGTTGTTATGGTATCTTGCCCGCATAAGGATTTGGCAGGCATTTTAATTTCAAGCTGATGTCTTTTCTGCTCCATGAGTCAGCTGATAACACATGCTTAGTGGTTATGCCACTGGACCAAAACATGTCCCTTCCCACTCTTTGCCTTGCCTACTTTGGGTGTTCTTTGTTGCAAATTTCTGCACTGATATTCTGACACCAAGTGGATAACTGAGTTTTTTTCTGTCATATTTTTTGACCCTGTTAGCACGAAAATACAAGATCCTGAGTGATTTGATCTTCAAGGCAAATGCAGCTCTTGGTCAAAACTGTTTTAAAAAAAAATATAAAAGCTAGATCTTTTGTTCCTTTACTGATTGTTTCTATATGGCTTTTTAAAATTTGAAGATAATGTGCTGAAACCTTTTCACCCACTTAAATCTAGAACAGTTTTTTTAAACTTTTGAAAACTGCTGTAGATCTTTTTACTATACAGTTGCTATGTAAAATTAGAATATCTGTCAGTCACTTCACTGTTGTACATTCTGCCTAACAATTGTTTTCTCTTTCTTTTGCAGACTAATTTTAATGTGGCAGTTTTAAATGTAGGTGCCCCTGCAGCTGGTATGAATGCTGCTGTCCGATCTGCAGTAAGAGTTGGCATAACTGAAGGTCACACCATGTTTGCTGTCATTGATGGATTTGAAGGCTTTGCTAATGGCCAGGTTAGTACAAAATGACTTCATTTAAAGTACTGTCAATTGTTTTTTTTTATTTTTTACCTTTTTGTCATATTTCTAGTGGAGATACAGAAATGACTGTGATATCATTCAGTGAACTGACTCCACAAGAGTTTTTAAATTTAACTGCTTATCTATAGAAACACGTAGTTAATTCAGATTGGAGCTGTATACTTTATTACCAACAAAAACTTATAAATACATAGATCATGTCACATGTGTACCTTTCCCATTGCTAAGCACTTGTTATAGAGACTAAGGATGTCTTGATACAATATACAAGTGCTAAACACCAGCAACGTAATTCCCTTACAGCCCAGAACCAGTTAATCTATGCATTAATATTCAGTTTGAGATTATTTGTTACATTGTTAAACACCAACAACGTGTGTAGTGCTATACTGAACAGAAAAATAGTCTCTTTCCAGAGCTGGTACTATTTCAGAAGAGTGACTCTCTTGTTTGAGGGTGCAGAATTTATGCCAGCCGTTGAAATGTGGCACAAATCTGAATAGCTGTACCTCTGTCCTACTGCAGGCACAGTCCAAGTAAGCAGAGGCTCAGCCTACTTAATTTTGTGGCTGCAGTTATTTTTTCACTCAGACACTTTTGCAGCTGTAATACGTGTCTGCAAACAAGCAGCCCTGTATAAAATGTACCTCTAAGAGTATCCTGTCTTAGATTAACCCGGTCTGAATTCTTTTGCCTCCTGGATATTTTGGATGAGAAATTCTCTGTATAAGAGGTTCATTGCTTCTGCACGGAGGACAGCTTTAATGTGACCTTGGCAGGATGTTGAGTGTTTGGCAGACTGCCTACATTGTAGTGGCCATTGGAGTGTGAAGCATCTGGAGATAAGTACATAGGCTAGATAACAGTGAGATAACAGACAAATCACTGAATCTGTTGTCATGTTTGTGTCTTATTGTCAGATATACCCCTTCAGTGGAATATGCTACACTATGCAGCAAAAAGAACAGGAGTACTTGTGGCACCTTAGAGACTAACAAATTTATTTGAGCATAAGCTTTCGTGTGAAGTAGCCCACGAAAGCTTATGCTCAAATAAATTTGTTAGTCTCTAAGGTGCCACAAGTACTCCTGTTCTTTTTGCGGATACAGACTAACACGGCTGCTACTCTGAAAACTATGCAGCAACTAAGTCCTGAGATTTGTGACATGCTGTATTTTTGAAACCCTGAAGGATTTCTCTTTAGGGCAGACACAGGTTGGTTGCTTTTTCAGAAAGTGGGGCTAGGTCTATCATGATACTTCCCTTCCTCCATGTCAAAGGCAACCCATCAGCTAACCTGGTCTCCAAAAAGAAGATGGATACAGAGTTTGTCATATTCCACTTCCTAATTCGGCAAGAGGATGGGAGTGGGGGGTTAGGTCACAACAGAGTGAAAATTGTTCCTTCTCTTGAGTGAGTGAAGGACCAAGCTAGGGACCTGGTGTTGGATTCTTGCATTATACTGTTACTAAAGGTAAGGGGAGGAGATGAGATGGAGAGGGGACAAAAGATAAGAGTTGAGGAAAAAGTTGGAGGCAGGATTCATAGCGGGAGAAGAAACAAATAGAGGAGAGCTAAGGATGGGGATAGAGAGAAGGGTAAAATTTCAAGGGAGATTAAATTAACCTCTTGAAACTGAGCTGTGGGATTTTTTTGCCGGGTCTCATTTGTGGCAGCTCCCATAGTGCTAAACATCTGTTCCAAAAGCTTTACATTAAACTGCATCTGTTGCATGACCAAAGAAGTAGCATTTGGAATGTTACTTAAGGGAACCTACTCTTTTTGATTTTATTTGTAGATAAAGGAAATCAGCTGGGGAGATGTTGGAGGTTGGACTGGCCAAGGAGGGTCGCTTCTTGGCACAAAACGGTAATATCATAATTTTGGCTGCGATCACTTTACCCAAGTAGAAGGAACAGTGGCCAAAACGTACCTTTTAGTGAGCTCAGAGGTGGATTGGGGTTTGTGAGGCCCTGGGCCAGAGCAAGTGGGGGGCCCCTCCCCACCCCTTCTGCCTGCAGTTCCCCCTCCCCTTACCGCTCCTGCTGGGAAAATGAAATTGGGGCAGGCAGGCGGAACGGGGCAAGCCCTGACCCTGCTGCCAGGAAGGAGTGCCCCCATTTTTCTGGGTGCCCCCCAATTGGCGGGGGCCCCTCAGCACCTGCCCCATTGTCCCAGTGGCTAATCTGCCACTGAGTGAGCTGCATGTGCTGTCTTTACTGTACATTTATGTATTGAAGCTTTTTTTGATTTTTGAAAATTTGTCTGACATCTGTTCTCTTTTACGTTCAGGATGTAAATATTCATCATTTTGTGATACTAATGTGTTTCCATCAGTAGAGACAGAATTAAAATAGTCCCTTGTTGTGTATCATTCCTTTAAGACAGTTAAGGCTATTGCTACAGGGTATTATTGTAGGTAGTTACAAGAACCATGGTTACATGGTACACTACAGTCTTGCGATATACAAGTAGTGCATGGATTGCTGTGTCCATGCAGAACCATGTTATGTCTATCTGCAAGGAGCAACCTGCAGAATCATGGCTTTATCTTGTGACTAACACATTCTTTCAACCCATTTACCAAAGAACTTAAAGTTAGATTTCGCAAATCTGGTTACCCTATTTAAATTAATCACCTCAGTAACGTTTAGGACTGTTGGTCTTGGGGAAACCTTACGTAAAAACTATTTGCTCCTCATGGTTTAAAAGAACAGAAGGAGAAGACCTGCTAAAGATAGAATAGACTGAGTTTATCTAATTTTTGGAGTGGATTTCCAAAAAAGTCCTTTCCTGACTTTCTTTGTTACTGGCTGCAATTGTATTGTGTAATCATTTCAATATAGGTGATAGCCAGAAAATAAAATCTTTCTATGGATAAGCCTATGTCTATACTAAAAGCGAGGGGTGTGATTTCCCCTGCTCCAATACACATACTGTGCTAGCTCTCATCGAGCTAGAGTATAAATAGCAGTAGCATCGGGGAGGGAGCAGGGCAGGAGAGGCATGGCTTAGGTGTGCCAAATACAAACCTACCTGAAACCAGTGGGTACATACTTGGCATGGCGAACCTGTGCCTCTACTGCCACTGCTCATGCTACCAAGGCTACACTGCTATTTATACTCACACTAGGTTGATGAGAGCAGGTGAGAGTATGGGTACACGAGCAGGGGAATCACCCTGCCCTGCCAGCTCATATTGCAGGCATAGCCTAAGTATGTAAAATATAGAACTTTTCACTGTACTGACAATTTAACAACCCATCCTACCAAAACGAACAGGTATTGTCAGCAATATCCATAGATATTTGACCTCTGTACTCCTTTTGATTTAACTATTTTTAGTACCCTCCCTGCAAAGTATTTGGAGAAGATTGCTGACCAGATGCGCACCAATAACATCAACGCCCTTATGGTTATTGGTGGATTTGAGGTACATTATTTAGTTGTTCTGTTAACTTCTTAGCTGGAGTGGAATTGAAACACGCTACACTCATTTTTAAGCTCCAAAATATTTTCTTTTGCCCATAACTAAAATTTTGCTTATGATGAATTTTGACATATGGAGCAGAGCAAGAGCTTTTCAGATAAGAAATTTTGGAGATGATCCATGTCTCTTGAGCTTTGGAATCCAGAATAGTTAATAGTAAGTGCAAAACAAAATACATTTTTTTCCTTAATCAAAGGTAAGACAGCAGGGTAGAACAGATTTTCAAAAGAGCCAAAGTGACTTAGGAACACAAGTTCCAATGGGACTTGTGTTCCTGAAAAATGAGGGCATCTTTGAAAATCCCCATAGTAGTCTTTAAATTATAATAAAAACTGCACCCTGGCTTCTTGTTTAAGCCACTCCAGTTCACATGTTCCTTTCATTCTGATATATTTTAATTTCTGGGTCAATAATCTAGAAATATATTTTTATTTTTGGAGACAAGTTTTTAAGTCTTTTAACCAAAATAACTTTTACTTCATATAGGCCCTGATTCAGGAAAGCATTCCTTTTCAGGAAAGTGCGTAAGCATATGTTTAAAATTAAGCACTTTCCTAAGTGCCTTCCTGAATGTGGATGGATTTATGTGCCTGCATAAGTATTTTTCTGAATCAAGTCTATAGCGATGAGATTAAGGGAATTTAAATGAAAACAACTATGATATTAAAATGTATGGGAATCAGTAACATTTTTCTATTATATAGAGCAGGGATTGGCAACCTTTGGCATGCGGCCCGTTAGGGAAAGTTGCTGGCGGGCCGGGCTGGTTTGTTTACCTGCCGCGTCCACAGGTTTGGCCGATCGCAGCTCACACTGGCCGCGGTTCACCATTCCAGGCCAATGGGGTCTGCGGGAAGTGGTGCGGGTCGAGGAATGTGGTGTCCACCGTTTCCTGTAGCCCCCATTGGCCTGGAGTGACAAACCGCAGCCAGTGTGAGCTGCGATCGGCCGAACCTGCGGACGCTGCAGGTAAACAAACCGGCCCGGCCCGGCAGTGGATTTCCCTGACGGGCCGCATGCCAAAGGTTGCCAATCTCTGATATAGAGCATTGGGTATGTATAAAGTATATGTCTCATTGAGAGTGAAAGGTGTACTTATTGTTTGTCTCAGATTTTAAATGTGTATATATATATATTTAATTTTTATGTATTTTTTGTTAGATTTTAGTGGTTCCTTATTAACCCGATGTGTGCTGTGGTAAAAATGGCTCTCCCTGTGGCCTCATCTATGTTATAATTCCACCCTTGTCCTCTTTTTATCCCTTCTAATTGTTCACATCATGCCTGTGCCCAACAGGCCTACCTGGGACTTTTGGAATTATCAGCTGCCCGTGAGAAATATGACGAGTTCTGTGTTCCAATGGTTATGGTTCCTGCAACTGTATCCAACAATGTACCGGGTTCAGATTTCAGCATTGGTGCAGATACTGCTCTGAACACTATAACTGATGTAAGTCTGTTCAAGTGTGCGTGCTTACTAACAAAGCGTTCAAGTTAATGCTGATTGAATTGGCTAGAAGTGGATATTTTATAGACCAGAACATTGGAAACATAATCTGAAACATGGTTTGGTGGCTGCATGCAAGAGATACTTACTGAACTGAAAAATCCTGGTACACTTAGCTTTCTCTTTCCGCCAGAAGTTCCAACCATTTTTCACATGCACTGTATAGAAAGACTCCATTTTCATTTTATACATTTTTTTTTAACTTTTGGATTTTGGAAAGTAATAGAATGAGGCTGCCACACACACACACGCACACGCACACACGCACAAATGAGAGAAACAAAGCAGGTGAGGTAATATATTTTATTGAACCAGGAGTTGAAGACGAGCTTGTCGCTTACACCAACAGAAGTTGGTGCAATACAAGATATCACCTCACCTACCCTTGTCTCTCTAATATCCTGGGCACGACATGGCTACAACAACACTGTATACACACAAATGGTCTTTCCTGCATACATATACAGGGGAGAGGGGAGAAAAAAAGAAAAAACACCACTACAAAGCCCAAAGTCAAAAACTAGTGACAATTTATGGCAGTGTAGAAGAGGAAATCCCTTCCCTACATCAAACATTAGAGTACCCAGTTACAATAAACAGTTACAGGGTGTCCTTATATATTACAAAGATTAGGTTTTATTTCTCAGATGTTTCTCCAATAAGTAGGTATTCTACTAATGCTCTACTTTGCATCGGTTTTCACTGCAAAAGATGTGAGGGAGATTCCCACACCTGAGCAGTTCTTTTTAGGTGACAAATCTGAGGAACTGTAATAAAGAATAGAATTATCAGACACATAGATGAACACAATATGTCAGGAAAAAATTACCATGGCTTTTGTAAAGGGAAATCATTCCCCACCAGTCTTCTGGAATTATTTGAGGGGGTCAACAATCATATGGACAAGACTGATGCAGGATATAGTGTACTTGGGCTTTCAGAAAGCTTTTGACAAGGTCCATCACCAAAGGCCCTTAGGCAAAGTGAGCAATCATGGGATAAGAGGGAAAGTCCTCTTATGGATCAGTAACTTGTTGAAAGATAGGAAACACAGGGTAGGAATAAATAGTAAGTTTTCACAGTGAGAAGAGGTAAATAGCAGAAAAAGATCTTGGCGTCACTGTGGATAGTTCTCTGGAAACATTTGCTCAGTGTGCAGCAGCAGTCAAAAAAGCTAACAGGATGTTAGGAACCATTAGGGAAAGGATAGATAATAAGACAGAAAGTATTATAATGCCATTCTATAAATCTATGCTACGCCCATACCTTGAATACTGTGTGTAGTTCTGGTTGCCCCATCTCAAAAAGATATATTAGAATATGGAAAAAGTACAGAGAAGGGCAACACAAATTATTAGGGGTATGGAACAGCTTCTAGAGGAGGAGAGATTAAAAAGAGTGGGACTGTTCAGCTTAGAAATGAGACAACTAAAGGGGGATATGATAGAGGTCTATTAAATGGTGACTGGTGTGGAGAAAATGAATAAGGAACTGTTATTTACCCCTTCATATAACACAAGAACAAGGGGTCAACTTTTCATTTTATTTACTTTTAGCAAAATTAGACCCTTGTGCATTATTAGATGTTTCTTTTCCCTTATAATATTGCCCTTGTCAAGACTGTAAACAACTGATCACAATTTAGTTCTAAATTATTCTTTACACATGGTCCATGTTATATCTAAGTTGGCCTAACTGTTTCCAGTTCTGGTAAATAAAATTCTCCATTCCAAAAAGATTGACAGCAAATCAAGGTAAGTAAAATAATGCTCTAGTGCATGATGCCTGCTTTTCTTCTCTTCATAGGCTTTCTGCGTTTACCTAACTCATCTTTATAGAGCTTGTAGACTGTTTCACACAGAGCAGGACACACAGCAATATTATGCAATACACTGGGAAAGATTTTAGATTTCAGGTAACATCACTAGATATCAGACAGAGCGTATTCCCATGTTGTTAATATAATAGATTTTTCTATTTTGAAGCTGATGCATTTTACTAATAAAAGGCTAGAATTTGGTCCAATTCTTGTGTTTTATTTCTTCCTAGATTTTGTTTTGAGATGTATATAAAATGTAATGGTTCAGGAAGCCATAGATTCAATTCAGCTGTGAAGAGAACTAACCTTGTATTTTAAAAAAGTCTTTTGTTTAAAAAAAAAAAGGGACTTTTTTTCTTTTACAAAGTTCATAAGCTGTATAAGCCTTTTGCCCTCTGAGCATCTGAACTGAAGCTATGGTGGGCCACTCAGAGAACTGGTAATGGTACATAGATCAGTAGTGGGCAACCTGCGGCCTGTGGGCCCCATGCGGCCCATCAAGGTAATCCGCTGGTGGGCCACAAGACAGTGTTTACGTTGTCTGTCCGCAGGTCTGGCTGCCCACAGCTCCCAGTGGCCGGGAATGGCGAACAGTGGCCACTGGGAACTGCAGGTGGCCGTGCCTGCAGATGGTCAATGTAAACACTGTCTTGTGGCCCACCAGTGGATTACCCTGACGGGCCACATGCAGCCCACGGGCCGCAGGTTGCTCACCACTGACATAGAACCTTTTGCTTTAAGGTCATCCAGATCATACTGAGTAATGACATTACCCTCTGTAATGGCCAATTGGCTTGTTAAGTATGAATAGGCAGTCTCCTTCCAGTTCATGCGAGTGAGAATAGTGAGCAGAGATATTGCACGGGCACGAAGAATAAACTCCTCCTATAGGTGATTCCTCTAGCACAGTATTAAAGCACATTAGTAGTGAAGTTAATGGTCCTTGTACTCCTGATGTCCCTGTTCTGTGGATAAGTATATGACATAGTTTCCAACACTATCAGTCTGGCATCTTTCATGAGCACTAAAGTGACCTGAAACTTAGTTGTAGGGATTCGAAGCAACTGTTTTATTGCTACTTTTCTCACTTAAATGTCAATCTCAGTTTGCAATAAGGTAAGTATATGGTCTGCTAGTGGGTAATGAGGCCTCTAGTATGTGAATAGGCAGGTTTCTGAGATTCTGAAAAAGTGTAGTGTGGCTGGTTACAGGAAGTGGCACTGGCTGAGGGATGTGCTGTCCGCTGCTTCCCGCAGCCCCCATTGGCCTGGAATGGCGAACCGCGGCCAGTGTGAGCTGCGATCAGCCGAACCTGCGGATGCTGCAGGTAAACAAACTGTCCCGGCCCGCCAGCGGATTTCCCTGATGGGCTGCATGCCAAAGGTTGCCGATCCCTGGAATAGAAGTTGAAATACGAAAAATAGGACTCCTTGCCCTGAAGAATTTACAACCTAAAGAAAAGAGTGACTAGGTTCCAGTAAAGGCCCATGCACTCCTTAGCAATGGGACCTAAATTGTGTAGCAAGATTCTTGGATTCTGAGGCTCTTTAGCACAGCACCCGGGAAATTTTGTGACAGTTTCACTTGCATTTTAGAATGCAGGGTTTTTATCAATCACATATTTAAAAAGTGAATCTTATGCACAGTACAATTTGTCCTGTGTTGTTCGTTTTGATATTAAATGGAATTAATTTTCTGCTGTCCCTACATTTCATTTTTGATATGCCAAAGATTTTTGTAGTGACATTGTATAACTGCATTGCCGAGATAATCTGGGGCAAACTTCTGGAGGTTTGTTTGCTGACTAGGTAGCATTTGGCACTTTTGCACCTAGCTGGGCATAGGAGACATTTGAGGATTGTGGGATAAGCATGTTAGCTGGTAGTTTCTGCTAAAAAAAAAATCATCAGTCAGATCGTTAACATAGTGCTGATATTTAAATTAAAATGTTTAGTGTTAACGATCTATGAAAGTGAATGAGACAGCACTTTCAAGGCTATTGTTTCAGGCTGTCTGCAAACAGGAACACAGCACTCAGGAAGTGTACACTGGTCAGTGTTTTCGAATTGTTTTGTTTATAACACCAAAGGCTAGATTTTTAAATGAAAGCTTGGATTCTGCAGCACAAATTTCTAGCCAGGGGAGGATTTCAGAGAAAATTCTGCACCAGGATTTTACAGAAGGCAGGGAGCTCTGCATTGGATTGAACAGAGTGAAACTAATTTACAGCCCCCTTCACAGACAACAGAGCCTGGAAAGAGGGTGGGGGAAAATAATTGGAAACGACATAAACCAAGATAGGCTTTGGAGGGGTTAAGAGAAAGAAACAAAGAGCTGAGCAGGAGATAGGAAGAAGTCTTGAGTTCACACTATGTTTGCACAGCAAAACCTGTGCACAGGCCAACCTAGCTGAGCTAGTTTGAGTCCCGCTAGTGCAGGTAACAGTAGCAGTGAAGATAGCACAGTGCAGGCTTCAGAGCGGGCTAGTGAGCCAAGTACATTCCCAGAATCTGTACTGTTCTTGAACTGTCCGTGCTGCACTCACTTTGCGGCTGTGGTTATCCACACTAGCCCGTGCACAGCTTTTGTTGCACAAGTATAGCAAAAAGGAGTCGGAGTAAGAGGGGAGGGGGAAGGAAAGATGCCAGCCACAGATGGAGAATGGAAAAACGGGAGAGGAGCTGCCTAGCACCAGCCATGTGTGAGGGATGAGAGACAGTCTGTCAGGAAATCAGCAGAGGTAAGAGGTGAATCATCTAACCGAGTTGGGGAAGGAACCAGAAACAGTAGCAAACGGGGGCTGGGTAGAGGAGGGATGATGCTGAGTTATTGTATGTTCTTATACAGTATCTTTGGTCACATTTTATATTAAGGGTATATTTATAAAGGGTTGGAACTGATTCATAGATGTTATAAGCATGTTACCGACATGAGCAATCAGTGTTCTAGGCTAGATGGTTATACAATCTATAACAATTGATTAACCATTTATTAAACCATCAGTTAATTATTTAACCCTTTATAGACTGCGTGAAATATACTCTTTGTATAAAGTGACTATTTTGGGGTTTTTTGCAACAGTGATACTGGGTTGTTGCATGTCTTCAGACAGTAACAGTCCTGGGTTACTGCACAGTGTTCACGCATGTGTTTGCTAAAAACACTTGCATCAAATGAAACGACGCAGTATTTAATGCAAGTAAAATGTATCTTTCATTGCAGACTAACTAAATGGGTTGTGCCAGTAATTGTTTCAGTTCTCCCTCTAACTGAACCACTTTCCCAAAGCCTCTGGCTAAAACTGCAGCTGTGCTCATAAGTGCTTTGCAGATGTCCAACCTGCTTTGAGGCTTCACTAAACAAAACCAGTTCCCAACTCAGTGTATCTTTTTTCTGGTGTAAGGAAAAACTCAAAGTAGCCTGGCTGGGCTGGGGTAGTGACTGTTCTGTGAAGTTCCCCCACCAAGGCTTTCCAGTGGCTGATCTTCAAAGACAAATGCCATTCCCCTCATTCCTGCCTGTGGCACTTCTCGGCAGTGCAACGATAACTGGACAGCATTTTAGTCCAGAAGTGACACTGGGATCAGTCAAATCCCAGTTTTAGCTGTAAGTGAAAGTAAAATTTCCAAAATACCCAGGGATGGAGTGTTGGAGGTGAGGTTTTCACTTTGATTTCCTGCCACTACGTCATACCTCCAAGCCATGTGGACCCTCCACATCGACTCCAATCCCCCATCTTCCCTCCTGGAAATGTCCCAATCACCTCTTCCCTTCCCATTTCCTACTTACAATCCACCACTACACAAACACCTGATGGATTTTAGTGGGGGGAGGCTGATTGGCCTGCAGAGCTCTCTTCTCATGTAGCAATAGGGTGTTTTATACCCACTCCCACCCCACAGTGCACCCCTTTCCCCGCTGGGAGAGCAAGACTGTTGAAAAGAAAAAGTACTACAGGCTTTGGATTTCCTTTGGAGATTCATTAAATATGTGGGGATTTTTCACATTCTCATTACACAATGGGTGTTCAGGATCACTGCATATTGAGGAAGAATTGGACTAGTACACTCACTAAGTCAGAACAGCTGCACATTCCATAGTCCTTCGCTACAGAGAAGAGAACTAGGAACTCCGGAGCCTGTGAGAACACACAGACTACGTGACACACTGTACATTTACCTCCTGACCATATAGGATATGAAATCCCCAAAAGATCGCTCAAAAAGCCTCTAAAATGTTCCTGCAAAATATATGGTCTTGTGCAATATCCCTGCATTTTTATGCACAGTTATGCGAGTTGCATGCATAAAAACAGGTGTCTCCTGATGTACATGCTTCTTGCAGGCACTTGGAAAACATAGGCCATATTTTCATGATTTTTTTCTTTCAGTGACAAAGGTGTCTTCACCTTCTAGGACAAAGCAGTAGCTAAAAAAAGCAGTCTATAATAGCAGTGTATCCACAAGCATTTTCTTCTGAGTGTAGGTGTTTTTCTAGTTACCTTTCCTTAAACTATTTAGTATATAGAATAGTGGTTGTTCATTTAACTTATTTTGAGATGACTTATTTCTAGTACACTCATGCTGCCTACGTTTCTGCTTAGCTGCTTCAGATCTCTGCACTATCCACATTTCATTTTCACTCTGTACTAACTCGCATTAACTTCCTTCTGCACTTTCTTCAGAAAAGCATTGTGCCAATGCGACCCCAGTGCACTGTTGTGGTATTTAGAGGAAACTTTTTTTTTGTCCCTCTTTAATATCACCAATTTTATTTTGTTGTGCCAATGGAAAGCCAACCCTCCCATCACACGCAAGGAGCCACTAGCTTAATGCATAATAATTTGCTATTCATATGCAAGGGTGTATTGCTAATAATACTTGTACCGCTGCTTCAGGCCTATGAAAGTTGTCTGCAATTAGCTGAGGCACGTGCTCGCTTTGAGGAGTTTTGTATTCCTATCTGTGTGTTGCCAGCTACTATTAGCAACAATGTGCCAGGCACCGACCTTAGCATTGGTGCTGACACTGCCCTGAATGCTATTGTGGAGGTAAGACTGCATATCCTTTGAAAATTAAACTGTACAATGTCTGTCTTTGTTGTGATACTAGCAAGACCTTGAAACATTTAGATTTCTAAAATATTCTAGTTTAAAATATTAAGCTCCTGTGATCAGAAGGTAATCAACATTTTCCAGATGGACTGAAGATTAATCTAATTAAAATTAATCAGTTATGTTGGCTATTATTTAGATTGTGTTTTGGTGTTTTAGATAGTGGCATTAGGGTAACTATTTCAATGCATTTTTAGAACCTTTGTATGTTTGCAATAAGAATAAAGTATATAACATTTTTTGTTTAAAATAATTTGCTTAGAACTACTTTGCTATATTTAAATGAAAGAATAAAAACCCATGCACCTTAAAAAAAAGCAAATGACCCAAGGAATGGACCAATGACGGAATAAGATCCCAGTTCAGCAAACCACATAAGCCCAGGCTTAAAGCATGAAGCACTTCACTGGGACTAGTCGTATGATAAATGTTAAGCACATGCTTAAGTGCTGTGCTGAATTGAGGCCTAATGACTGCAACACTTAAAGTACTGCATAACGAGAAAGTAAATTTTACAAGTTGGGTACATCAAAACTTGGCTTACAGTGATGGCACTTCCTTTTATAGTCAAACTGCATTGAGATACAACTCCTGATTACTGCTGTACATGTTTCCATTTAAATTGCCAACAATTTGTTTTCAAAAGGGCTGTATGACCAAAATAATGCACTTTGCACATTGTGGGCCTGCTCCAGCTCCCCTTGAAGTCAGTGGTTCACAGGGATGACTTTGGGTCCTTAGTTGCCTGTAATCCTTGTTCTTATTAGATAGAACACGTGTGCTCTGCCATTAGACAAGGTACAGAATCCTTTTATTCTCCAATTCTCACTCCTCAGCATCACTTTAAAAATAGAACATTTTTAGTGTCATTTGGTGTCTGAAGATTTTGTCATGAATTTCAATTAGACCAGGATTTGTCCCTTAGTCCTTGCTTACCATGGCATTTCCCCTAGTCTCTCATTGTTGTATTGGCACCATAACAGCTCCACCAGTGGTGGCAGAACTAGCAGAATCTAACTCTGCATACAGCAGGTAACATGGCTGATATCAGTGGGGCCAAAGTCTTCAATAGTGATTCACCTGGCAAAGACTGAAAATGTGAGAAGTACCAACAATAAAAGTTATAAATGGTAGATGGCCACAGACAAGGTAGAAAATACCGACAGTTGTTGCTTCTATCCCACTGCCTTTTATTGTAGGCCACACAGCTTTCAGTAATGCTTCATCCGTGTTATTGCTCTCAGTAAAAACTAAATGAGGACAATTATGCCCAGGCTTGCAAAAGTTATTTACTTGTTCCCATAATATAAGAACTAGGGGCCACCAAATGAAATTAATGGGCAGCAGGTTTAAAACAAATAAAAGGAAGTTCTTCACACAGCGCACAGTCAACCTGTGGAACTCCTTACCTGAGCAGGTTGTGAAGGCTAGGACTATAACAGGGTTTAAACGAGAACTGGATAAATTCATGGAGGGTAAGTCCATTAATGGCTACTAGCCAGGATGGGTAAGGAATGGTGTTCCTGGCCTCTGTTTGTGTCTGATGGACGGCAGGAGAGAGATCACTTGATCATTACCTGTTAGGTTCACTCCCTCTGGGGCACCTGTCATTGGCCACTGTCAGTAGACAGGATACGGGGCTGAATGGACCTTTGGTCTGACCCAATACGGCCATTCTTATGTTCTTATGTTCACATGTAATCCTCTTGAGTTCTGTGGGTCTGCACCATTGTCTTGGAGCCAGTGTCTTTGGTTGAGATTGACAGTAGTATAGTGTTGCTTTTTGCATCTNACAACAGTTTTGGTAAAATAGGATTTTTTTTTAAGTCTTGCAACTATGAGCTCCTTAAATGGAAAGTATTAGTAATGTTCAAGTATTAAGAAGCTGTATTAGTGTTTGCAGGTCTCAGGTTGATCTTCATATGGAAGATGCTTTATAAATATTAATATTAAAATGAAAACCTGAATAAATTATTGGAGTCCTCACGTGCCACATGTAAATATTTGGCTCCTGTGTTCTCATGACTAAGCTTCACTGCAGTTAGGAATAGCTCAGGAACAGCTGTTACCTAAATTGGAAGAAAACCTCCATGTTAGTATTTAGATAAATTCTAGGTAAAATGATTTGTGAACACTACGAAAAGAACCAACTAGCCTCTGCTGCACATCAAAGCCAATTAGAACTAAATTAGAAGAAATTAAGGTTACAATGGAAAGCAAAACCAAAGAATTTCATAGGGAAGATTACACCACCATATAATTCAATATTATATTAAAGTCAGGCACATTCAAAGGATTAACAGTCATCCCACTATGTTTTACTTGCAAGTATGCTTTACCTTCCTTGTCTTTGTTGTTTTATGTTGCAACCCTTTGATATAGTACCAAAAAAGTCACCATTATTTTTAAGAAACAAAGTATTAAGGAGTAATTTTTAAATATTTTTGTCTATGTAGAAATGCCTAGGATTTTATTGTGTTCCCATTTGCTCAAAAGTGCACTGTTATGTACACTGTCACTGACAGATACTTCCACGTGCTATAAATGATTTTGCAAGACCATTTGGTACTTATGTACCTCCATGTTTCAGAGAGCCAGATCAAACACTTATGCCCCCATCCTGCAGCTGGCCCTCACACCCAAATGGAGTCTGATTAATTTCAATGGAACTCAAGAAGCCACTAAATTGCATCAATTTCAGGATCAGAGCCTTAGGTTGTAAATAAAACTTAGCTGGTGAATAAAACATAAGTGGTGCAAGTCTATTTTTAGCAGATAGTTTTCATAGAATGTTGAATTAGAGGTGAATAAATACAAGAAAAATAAATTAAATAACACAATTACCTGAAGGGCAGAAATTATAGTTGTATCTGCAATAGAAACCAACAATACTTGTCTGGTATAGGAAACAATCTTTGAACAATTTGGCCACTTGTATAAATTATACGGAGCACGAGATTCAGAAGATAGAAACCAGATCCTTAGTGCAGTGCCCTATTACTCAAGTTTTAGCACAGATTACTGATTTTGGCCAACTTACTTCCAACTCTGTGTGCTAAAGTTTTCCCCCTCTGTAATATGGGGATGATACTGACTTCCTTTAAAAGGATATCCGATGAAAAGAGCTATATAAATATTGCTAGTTCCACTACAATAAATAGGCCTCCCCGACCTAAGAGTTCATATTTTTGTAATAACTTGCAGAAACAAATGAAGAACAAAGAACACACAGTGAAATACAAGTACTGACAGATGATTGAATGTTTAATATAGTTTTCAATGGTTTGAGTTTCTTCTCCAAAGTTTACACATAAGTCACTGTGTTTTGCCTGTCACAAATTCTAGCAGAATTAAGGTCTTCTTTTAAAACAGGCATTTTGTGTTAGCACTGCCTAAAGATTTTTGTCCACAAGAATATTTTATCTGCTTCTATTTGATACTCAACACATATATGTAAAAATTTACCCTGCAACCCTAACTCTTGGTCTCAACTTCTGCAGGGAAACATCTTACACTAATGACAGGTTTCAGAGTAGCAGCCGTGTTAGTCTGTATCCGCAAAAAGAACAGGAGTACTTGTGACACCTTAGAGACTAACAAATTTATTAGAGCATAAGCTTTTGTGGACTACAGCCCACTTCTTCGGATGCATATGAAGAAGTGGGCTGTAGTCCACGAAAGCTTATGCTCTAATAAATTTGTTAGTCTCTAAGGTGCCACAAGTACTCCTGTTCATCTTACACTAAGTTCTTTTGTCCAGTTATAAAGTGCTCACAGTGAGAGATGGAGAAAAAGACAATATTGTACCTGGTTTACAGTGAACCCATGGATTCGTTCTCCTATCTTGTATTGTAGTGCTTTTTCATTTGCAGACCCACTCTTCCACCTCCATGACTTTTGATTCAAAGTCCTGAAATAAAATTTTCTTTTTGAAAAAAGATGCAACCACACAAGCAGGTTTCTCTTTACCCCATCCCCTTTCTGTGCTTAATTTTGGGGGTGGAGAAAAGGGTGTATTATTATGAATATTGCATCCTATAGACCAGTGATTCTCAACCTATTTGCCACTGTGGGCCGCATGTGTGTTCTGTGGGCCGCATGCAATGCTACCTGCATGGCCCCGACAATGTCACCTGGGCCACAACTGGGTGCTGGCTGCATTGCAAGCAGCCTATGAGCCACAGGTTAAGAACCACTGCTATAGACAAATGCCAAGTTCCTACCTAGAAGAGTTTACAAGATAAAGTTGAGCTTATTGCAAGATTGGAGCTTCATATGAACAACCCCTCCTTTCCCCGTGCACACAAAATTTCACTGACTTCAATGGGCATCTACCTATATTGAGCTCATTTCAGGATCGGGGCCTAAAACAAGAGGCAAACATTGGTTAGGGTGGGTGTCAACTTTAGGGTCTTGTCTATATTGGGAAAATTAGAAAACAAAAACAACAACATTCC